>NW_025053196.1:0-10364 GCF_019279795.1 Protopterus annectens | reverse complement strand
CACTGCATACCAGTGGAATGCTTTTAGGATTATATTGATAAGGAACTTCCATTCCACAGCAACCAATCACTAAACAGCAATAAAATGATTTAGGATTATATTGGTAAAGTATCTCATTTCTCTTTTGTATAAAAACTGGCCCATTAAAAAACTAATCTCTGGTTATAAGCATCAGATATTCCCCTCCATAGCTTTCTATTTTTGCTTTGCAGACACATAGAACATCCTGAGAAATAACACATCTTCCGTTTTTATTTATTAATTTATTTGTTTTGTTTTTTTTAGCAGTATTTGCTCTAGAAAACATAAAAATAAGCAAGACTCAGATGTTAATGATAAGTAATTAATGGTTCTGAATTATGCTCTAACAATTTTGGATTACAAACAAAACGACAGCTTCACTTGTGTTTGTGTGATTTCATATCCTGGCATTTCCTACTTGTTATAAAGAGACTCCCCAGGATTCATGAAGCTTGCGCTTCAGGCGCAGAGCATAAGCGTAGGTGGTATAATGCCAAACATGGCTGCCGAAAGTGATTCAGATGCGGGTACTCCATCCAATTCCACGCGTGCACTTTACCGGGCGTCGCCAGATCTCGCGCAGCCCTCAGCTTAGGTATGCTAATCACCCCATGCGCAGTGCTGCCGCACCATGCAACTGAAGGTACATAGTGATTCATGAAGTGGTGCAGGCATAAGTATAGAAGCCCATACAGAAATGTAAACCAAAAACACGGTTTTACATTTTTCCAAACAGAACATCGGAGCTATATGAAATCGGACCAGACTCATGTATTACAAAGTTAACATATGCCAATGGCTAAATATACAGCCAATGGCATAAGAAAAAGATGCACAACACCTAAAAACAACATTTAATGTCAAGTCCACAGTAGCTTATAAAGTACAACCTCCAGGGCATGTGTGCATAAAATGGGAACACAAGGAAAATATATACAAATGTCATAAAATCGCAATGTAATACAAATCATGATTTCACCATAATACTCAATGGTATGCATGGTACACCACAATAAGCTGCAAGGGTTGCTAAGGGTCTGTGACCTTGGTGTCAGTAGCGGTAACTAGGAATTAGTAGTCAATGCCATGCAAATGAGGCAGGCAACAGTGAATCGCAAATGCCCCACCAGACTAAGGATGTACCATACGGCGCAGTGCTACAACACTGAGGAGTGGCTTAGAGGTATACATGACATCAGCAGTGGGGTGTGCCGCCGTAGCTGTAAGTACATTGGAGCAATGCAAATCCAGCCTGGCCGTTGCTAAGCAAAGCCGCAGGACAGGGGTGGGGAGGTAGGTATAGCATTGTTTAGCTGAGAGCACATATGGTGCCTGAATGCGCATGTGTACGGGGAGGAAAATGTGCCTGAAACCCGGTAAGCAGACGCACGCGCCACGCACCGTAGCTCAAACAGGAAGGTCAGGGGAAGAAAATAAGGAAATGCCGCAGTAGGGTAATTGGAGTACATCTGAGCAATTAACGCCTATTAACTCACAGCGGGCAATAGACGGCAGCTGACAAGTCTGCTCGCAGACACCTGCAAAACAGGATAGGGGAGGTGTCAGATTGCAAAGAAAAGAGAACTGTCATAGCAGAGCAAAGCAAACCTGCAGTAGACTGGCCATAGAACACATTACACAAGATAAGCCAGGTGTAGGAAAGTACAAATGAAAGTAGGCTGCTGGATGCATGCCAGAAAATGGGAGGTGAAACGTGAAGAAATGTAAAGGGAAGGGCAAGAGGTAATTCACGGCAGCCAAATGTAATTCAACACCAAAGGCACCACAATAGTAGTTCCTGTCATAAAACACATAAGATACCCTGTAGCTAGGATTGTACATACACACCCTATGACATCACCGGTGTTCACAGCACAATAGTATAAAGCGTGAAAGCACCCCACACACACCTGTGTATTCCCAAACACTGCACCATAGGTGTAAACATACGGGGAACTTTTACAATGTACATGTTGGGAGCTGCCATAGCTGTGATTCATCACCATGTGTTAGAGACTGACGGTGTTGTGGAGGATGATGCTGACAACCACCGTGAGGCCCGGAGGAGAAGAGTGTTCCAGACCAAGTGTAACCTTCAGGGGCTACATGATCTGGAGATAGTAGGCGTTACAGGGTGGACAGGGACATCTTACAGCAAATAGTTGAGCTGTACCAGCCGCCTGAGATCCAGAAACAACAGAGGGGAACCCATCCCAGTGGACCACGAAGGTATGTAAGCTTGGATACTAGCCACAGGTACCTTTCAAAGCTCAACTGGAGATATAATGGGGATCTCACAGGCATCAGCATCTAGGGTACTACCACCAGTTCCTGGATGCCATGTTACCACATGCCAATGAGCATATATACTTCCCGAACTCAGGAGGAGTTGGCCAGCAATATACGTCTGCCTTCCACCATGCTGGCACACTACCGGAGGTACTCGGTCGCGATGGCGACTGCACGCACATACATATCAAGTCACCACCGGTGAGTAATATGGTGGCTTACATAAACCACAAGCGGGATACCACTCCATCAACTGCTCAGGTTGTGTGCGCAATGCCCAGGCCATTATCATGGATGTGTGTGCTGGCAGCCCTGGGGCTTCACCACTTGACTCCCACATCTGGCATGCCTCACAGCTGTAATTTCAGGTATTTGTCAGGGGGACATCCCACCACTAGCCACCTTGCCCAATGGGGGATGCTGGCTATGCACTGGAGCCGTGGATGATGATTCACACATCAGAAATGCACACACACCCATCACAAAAATGCCATAATGAGGTACACTCACAAACCCCAGAATCATCATAGGCGTGTGTTCGGGATGCTGAAATCACAGTTCTGTTGCTTGGACCAAATCTAGGTGGAGACCTTGCAGTACTCTCCAGGCATCGTGTGCTCCACATCCTCATAGTATGTGCCATGCTACATAATATGATGATCCTCTCTTGAAACAGCTGCAGCAGGGACAAAATGGTGAAAGGCCCTCACAGCCCAATCACGTAATTGCTGGAAGGCCATCACAGGCACAGAGGGATTCAGACCACGAACACCCTGTGCCAGCCCCGAAATAGTAGCAGATGGAGGTGTACCCAATATGCCTATGCCCTTGGCAAAGAGGGAACGTGATAGCATATACTCTGACAGTGCCTTAGGCCCCTATGGACTGACACACCTCTCCACCTGCACACACAGTAAAATGGATGGCACACACACCGCGACCACCTGTAAATTACTTAATGTATTGGTAATTTGGCCTACTGTGTTACTCCTACATAGGCAGCCTTCAACCAATATACACACCCAAGCAGCTATTGGAGCAAGGAATGTCAATAAACACACTGGAACAGTACACAGCACCTATCAGCATATGTTGGTACTGTCTTGTATAGGATTCCTGGGTACATCGGTAGGTACACGCCCGATTGTCCAGAGGCCATTCATCAATCGAGGCAAACAGTGTCTGCTACTCGCCACCACATTGAAGTAACCAACTGTAAGCTCAGTGGAGCAGAGCCAATTGCGGGATCCATGTGTGTAATCACTGTTCCCCACACTCTGCATGGATTCCTGGTGCAGTTAATAGTGTGGATCCTATATAATGTAATCATGGATGTAGTGGCAAAAACATGAGTGTACCCATGATAAGGTATACTGTCACCCCAGCATGCTCCACCCTATATGGTTGTGTGGGAAGGTGTAAGCAATTTTCATTATAGTGTGTAGCTCACTGTGAGCATACATACCCAATGCTGGAGCACATCCATTAAACATCACTTGGACATACCATTAATGTGGTCTCATCCATATGCTTAAAACTAACCTGGGTTACCCATTTGATTCGCGAAAGTATGGAGTAACAGCCATATAGTACAGTCCACATACAAAATGCCAGCAACTGCGTGTACAAATCCCAGATGCCCAAGTGGTAAATGCAGTGGACTGTCGTGCATATGTTCCCCGTCCCACGTCCTGCAAGGGATGTAACGTAAGCCCAAAGGCATGAATAATGGCCATGTTGGATGGTGGTCATCAGATCATGTTTAAAGCACATATTAGCAGGAATATCGTTGCCCAGTGCTGGTAAGCTTGTCGTTTAAATATGCACTATATGGATATATCTCGCAAAAACAAGGGCTAAGCTTCTCTGAATATCATTACGGCACGATCCACGGTCAATGATGTAGCCAGAACAGGTGAAACCAGCATTATTCACCCCTGTACTAATAGTGCCTGCTCTGAAGGGTAAAATGACCACTGCCAGGGAGTAGAACATGCAATCATGTACACAATCACCTAACACTGCTGCCCAAGATGTACCAACGGCAGGTGTGTAATGTATTAGCCAGAGTTCAAACACAAATGTGCGGAGTCCAGGCAAACAGTATACACTGAGCATGTACATAATGAAAGGTGTATTCCATGCCTGTCATCACTCTCTCTGTCATATATATATATATATATATATATATATATATATATATATATATATATATACATATACATAATAGAGATAGAAAGGGGTGATAGAGATATATGTTGATATATGCATCGCGATTCACCTATATCTGCAAATATGTAGATATAGGTCAATGACATGTACAATACAACCTACGTGGAGGCACAAATAAATAGGATACTGCCAACTATGGAGATGTGTCACATACCGGTTACTCGTGAATCCGCGCAGGGCTGAAAGACCGATAAGAACACAGTACCGGAACACTTACAGAACACGTGTAATATTATCACAATATTAAGGGACATTTAGTTACCAAGCTGCGATTGTTGCGGTCCACGTGTACTGTGTTCAGCTGTGTTTCAGTGATTGCCGTAGTCTGCAAAACGCCGTATGTATGTGTGTGTTGAGGGTGCTATGTGTCTTTCCATTGGGACTGTAATGTGTGTGTGTGTGTGTGTTTGCATCATGCATGTCTGTTAGTGCTATCTCAGAGGTAGATCATTATGGTAGGTAGTGTGGTTATAGCTGGCCGTAGGCATGCATGGTTACCACCTGTCCCACTTTTAAGAGGGACAGCCCTCCCTGGGCAAAGCCGTGTCCTGGACAAAAAAATATTAAAAGGGCAAATGTCGAGATTGTAGGACATAATTATGTCCCATATATTATATGCATAATAGTTGCATTAAATAGTTATGCCTGTATTTAAAACGTAAATGTTGGGTTACATGAAACATGATAAGTAGTACGCTAAAGTGCTACAAGAATAAGTATGTATTCAGGATAAAAGTATGTGCTATCCTGTGTACCTGACGACCGTGGGTATGTGTCAGCCTGTAAACACCGATGTGTGTGAAACCCACTCATGGCCATTTGAAAAGGTGGCAACCCATGTCAAAGAGGTTCAGTTACCAGCAATAAATAACTGCAATGAGTGCAAATATCTGTGACAGGAAATAACGGGACAGCTGTCATTTTAGTAACATTCAGCTTTACATATCATAATTGTATTTCGGAGGTATGGAAGTATCAACCTCACCTGCACCACGCTACTATATAGCAACCAATTAACAATGGCCCCAATGTATAAGCCTCCTCCTGTAACAACCATAGTTTAGTCTACTAATTGATAGGTCTTCAATTAGGAAGGAGCCCACACATATATGGAATAGAAGTGAAATGCAGTCCCACAAACCTAGTATATATGCTATGTACACCCACCTACATCTCCCACACATGAAACAATAGCAATACAGACTGTAATAACATCACAAACATCCACTCACTCAATTACATCTGCAGAAGCGTTAACATACCTTGTGAGAAACACATTTGTAAAGGTGCCATGTGAAATTGTATCTGTTGTATAATGGAACAGACGGCGATGTTACAGATTTTGTTTGCAATAGTCCCTTATCATATGGTTGAGATGACAGGTACACTCACATGTAGAACCACATACTCTAGCCGTCACACACAATCAACGGGGGACATGAATCCAAAATATCCGTGGCTCTACAAATAGCAGTTGCAATTCCACACAAAAAAACACATACAGGCCGTCTCCCCGAAGGTAGGGCAGAAGGGCAACGCCCAAGTGGAGAATTCAATTATACCCCACTGTTGCCGCATAATTGGCCAATGGAGTAGCTGCACAGCTGATGTGCATGTAATAATTTACTCAGGAACACCAATTGGCGGCAGGAAACCACATGTTACAGGTATTGACGTACATAAGGATGACTTGCCAGACATTCAAACCGTATGCTCATACCATAGAACCGTTTAAACAGTAAAGGTGTAAGAGAGATATGTACGAAAGTTCGGAATGTTAACAAGGTATGTAGAACACTCAGTATGTTAGTGTATGTATAGCCTGTTTTGTATTAATTAAAAGTGTCCGCAATGCATAAAGTGGGAAAAGGTATTATGTAGCGATGTCTTGCTGAGCATAGTAACTCTTGTAGAAATTGTGTATCCTGCTGTGGGCCACAAGGTAAACATCACAGACACCACAAGGGATGCTACATGAGGGCTTTAAACAGAACAATTCCACACCACCCGCTGTCAGTGGTAGGGTATGTCCAACAAGTACGGGGATAGTATATGTTGATATAACTGTCACAGTAGGTATGTGTATGGGCATATAACGACAATAACATGCCTAAGGTGGTCCGGCTGTGCAAGTATGCTTTGCATTATGGGATAATATGTAAAATATGTGTAATGTACAGTATTGTAGGTAGATATGTCAGATATTCTACACAGCATAATAGTTATATCATGCAAACAAAAGGTATCATCTATTGGCATGTACAATACACAATAACAGGATACATATGGCTTTTAGTCACGGGACACTGTAACAGCATGATAGCTAATCAAAATGGGAGAGCTACTCAATTAACCATGCACAAAGGACATGTAATAGCTTCACAGGTTCATAGTGAGGTACTATGCTGTCTGGCAAGTCTATGTGTAAGCCCAACTACAGTGTTTACACCGGCGGCACCTCTCTAGGGTAGTGTCCTGTCTGTGAACAGCAGAGCCATGTGTTACCTGCACCTCTGCACAGTACAGCCACTGCAGTGATCCCTGGTGTACATGTGTGTCTCCCATCCACCAAGTGAGGTATCTCATAAACAGTTCTACTGAGTGTCCCTGCGTGATGTACATAGGAATCATGTTCCAAAGCATGGTGAGTGTCTGGTTTGGGAATGTAATCCTAAAGAACATCCTACTCATTGTTGCTTTTGTGCACATATCCATGAGCATGTTGCTCTCAGTGGCTTTTGCTTATGTCGCTTATGTAGAGTATATCCATGAATATTGTTGTGGACATGGGCCCTGTATATTCAGCAGAGGTCACCCCTGAGTATGCAGTATGCAAATGTGTAGAGTCATGGTGTCCATAGTTCTGCCGCATACGTCAACCTTCAGAGCTCAATAATCCTCATGGTGTGTTAATGTTGTGGTATGTAAAACCTTTGCTGTTCTGTAAGGCACACCCTAAATGGGGTGTTGTACCCTTGAATGTGTGTATACGTCAGGAGTTTAGAGGTACAATGGGTGCCTTTGTTCCAGCTACAAACCCAGTACAGATAAGGGTGGCCACATAGAAGGATATCCATGCCACACTGGCAATATCGTTATCAAAGGAGTGGGTGCTACATACGTATGTACTAAGATCCCATATAATGTCACATGTATGTAGGGGACTACCACCTATGTGATAGTCAGTGGGTGATTGGTGTAATCCAAAGGGGATGTTCATGCACCATGTGTCATGCAGCTTGAGGCCATGTTATCAACATCAGGTATCCGTCACAGTGACACCCTTATGGAGGGAGTCTGTATCAGCTGGTGGATCAATCATGGCACCTTGTATGCAGTTGTCTGGAAACCTAGTCAGGGAAAGTCCCTCTGTGCTAGCCTGTACCTCAGTGAAGCATATACCGAACATGAGGGGCCCTATGACTGAGGACTGTGGTATGCCAAGTGTAACTGAAATACAGTAGGTACTATGGTATGCTACCCTCATTGTGTGGGTCCTGTCTGTGAGCCACTTTGCATAACATCCTGAGACATAGATGTCAATGTGCAGGTAGATGTGTATGTTGTCAATACCAGAATGGAGAATGGTGCTGAAAGCCAATGAGAGGGCAATGTAGGCTGTGTGGACCCCCTTACCATCATCAACTACCCTAGTAACTGTATCAAAGGAGTCCACCAGGTGTAGGAGCCATGGTCTGGCCCTAACAAGTCCAACCTGGGTGGCATCAAAGGTCTGGAGCCCACCAATGTCTCTGTGAATGCCTTCCATGATGATGTGCCCCATAGCCTTGCAGAACAGTCCAGTCAGGCGTATAGGGAAATAGTCCCTCTGGTTCATTGTGGCACCACCTGTGTGGAATGTGATAAATGTTGCTGTGCACCATTCAGGGGCCACAATGTCTGATACAAGGCTATTAGTGAATCTGGTGGCCAAGTGGGGAGACATGTCGTTCTGAGGTTTGTGTAAATCACAGCCTGGGATGTTGGACGGTCACATGGAGTCTGTGTTCCAGGTCTTAGAGAGTGCAGGTTGGAACTGTGTAGTTGTGACCGCAGGGACCCCGCAATGTTCCTGCATGGATTATGACCCTGTAGGGAGTGAGAGGGTGTAAAGTTAGCAGTGAACCCATCCGCCAGGATGTTGCCAACATCACTCGGTTCTGTAATGTTCTTGAGTAACTGTTGTATGTCAGAGCAGATGTGGATATTGCCATTGACTACTGACATACCTCCATAATGCTTTGTGGTACACCCTGGAATGTGTCGCAGTAATGTTTACGTAGCTAGGTTTGGAGGATGTGATAAGGGATCCCAGAGCCCTACTGAGACTGACCAGTGAGCTACCCCACCCATGGGATTGTACTTTGCAACAGCCTCCACCTTTTGTTGTACATTATGTCCATGGAACTGGACCCCCAGAGTGGCATCCGTTATCTGGTGGGTACCATCATGGCTCTGTTTGGAATAGCATGATCCATGCAGTCATGTAAGTGCTAATGAAGTGCACTGGGGTATGTTTCAACGTTTGTGTGTGCATTGTCCATCTGCATGGGTGTCATGACGTTTACTACTGCTGTCATAAGACGTCTGTAGTAGGCATTGTACTAATCTTGTACTGTGTATGCTGTGAAGGGTGTGGTGCCGGGATGTGGATAACAAGGGTGATTGGCATATGTTCGGAAAACTACCAGCGAGGGATAACCACAGGTGTGGAACACCAGTGACATGTTGGTAAATGTCCATGTCTAGGATACTGTTGGTCTTGGTGGTGGTGTGTATGGGTTGATCCAGCCAAATGGAGGTTATGAATCTTGGACAGCATTGGCCTAATGTGTCGGTACATGAGTAGCTATCCCAGTTAAGTGTGGGGTAGTGTCAGTTGAACATCAGTAGTACCTGTCTGAACCCTACTGTCCGAGTACACCAGAAATGAGGGCCGGTAACTGTAGGGTGTCATTTGTTGAATCAAGTAGCATGTTACAATGTGTATCAGCAGTTCTGGCCACAGTTAGTTTGCACGTCAGATCACCTCTGATGCATTGTGCTAAGTAACCAGCCAGGAGGTGTATACAACATAGTGAAATATGGACTCACCTCAGCCGTGGGTGTTCCGGTCCAGGTTACATGACTGAAAGGTGTGGTCTGCGTTATAACCTGTCAGTTTTAGGTGTGCTCTGCAGAGCCTAGAGGCAGGTCCCAGTCACTCGCAGAGATATTGAAGTGGTCCATTATAAGGAGTGCCTTGCCCAAGCGATTGGAGTCAGAGATGATGCCGGTCAAGCATTGAGTCACATGACCCGCCATGTTTTGCTTACCTGTTCTATGTTCTGGTGGTGGAATGTTATTAAAGCTTTGTGCAAAGACAGGCAGTATAGGAGCAGCAATAAGAGCGCCTACATGTTATCTGCTAACCTCCCAGGGCCCCATACAGGTGCAGGTCATCTGTGCCCAAAGCATAGATGTTTTGTTGACCACCATGTCATTCTAAAGTGGACAGATACTGCGATGCCTGTGGAATGACAGCAGAAGCATAGACAACTGTTGAAGTGAAACAGTCAGTTGTTAACAGTGGTATCTAGTCTGGATGAATGCAGAATGCTCCCACACAAGGCTTCTGGCCATTACTGATACCTTCTGGGCTACAAGACCGGAGAGCTATTGCATGTCCACACGCCTGCACATGTAGTCTGGGAAGTTACATCTCAGGGCAGTCATACTAACATGGAGAATGACAGTCAAATTGTAGCTGACACCTGCTGAGGTGTGGCATGGGTGCATAGGTTATGTTGCAGAACCAGTTACCCGACAGCTAGATGTAAACG
>NW_025053195.1:0-10380 GCF_019279795.1 Protopterus annectens | reverse complement strand
CTGAAATGGCAGAGGCATGGACTTTTATGATAGAAAAGGACAGGCCCTTATGAAGCATCTCAGTTAAGTATTGTAAATTCTGAGGAATATTGGGCACTGCTGTGCTTATCCCTTGTGATTGATTCCAGGCACAGAATCTTTTCCATTTGTCAGCATAAGATTTTCTAGTACTAGGCCTTCTTGCCTCCAAAATGACACCCATCACAGGTTTGCTGAGGGATGCTAAGGGTGAATTTTAGGTGATTAGCCACGCTGCAAGATTCAAAGTTTGGAGCTGTGTGTGCAGAATTTGGTTGTTCTGCTGAGACAGTAAGTAAGGTGTCTGAGACAGGTGCCACAGTGGAAGGTGAGACACATTGCGCAGGAGTGGGTACCAGTGTTGGTGAGGCCAGTCTGGTGAAATCAAAATCATTTTTGGTTTGTCCTGTTTGACTTTTAGTAGAACTTTGGAGAGCAAAGGCAGAGGGGGAAAAGCATAGACGGATAGGTTTTTCCAGCTGAATGATAGAGCATCCACTTTCCAGGCTTCTTTGTGATGAATTCTTCTGCAGAATTTGTCCAACTGATAGTTTTAGAGTGAGGCAAAAAGATCTATGTCTGGACTCCCCCATTTGCGTGTCAACATGTTGAAAATCTGTGGTTCCAGTTTCCATTCGTGTGGGTCCATGAGATTTCTCCTTAATTCGTCTGCCAGAGTATTCAGCTTTCCTGGCAGGAATTGAGCTTGTAGTTGTATTTGATAGGTCAAGGCCGTGTTCCACAATGCCATGGCTAGTCTGCAAAGGGGGTAGGAGTGTGTACCCCCCCTGCTTGTTTATGTACCACATAACTGTGGTGTTGTCTGTCTTTATCATTAATTGTCCTGGATGAAGGTAGTCCTTGAAGGCTGTCAGTGCATTCTGTAGAGTTAGCATCTCTTTTTGATTGATATGAAGGTGCATTTGGTTTGGGCTCCATTTGCCCTGAATGCACTTCCCTGCCAGATAAGCCCCCCAAGCATAGTCTGATGCGCCTGCAGTTAGGGTTTGGGCGGCAGGGGGTGGAGTGAATGACAGTCCCTTGTTTTGGTGGCAGGCCTCTGCCCACCATAGGAACTCTAGTTGCAGGCAAGGTATGATAGGAAAAAGAAGTTATGTACCTACCATAACGTTCCATGTTAGTTGTCTTCATCTTGCCTTCTTTCTTGCTGGTTGGGATCGGAGCCGATCCTCGGCTCTGACTCGGCCATCTTCAATAGCTCTAGAGTTGTTTACTGGCTCGAGGCTACCCCTTATCCCATGATGCCTAGCGATAGCTACCCAGATCTCATTTGAAATAGCTAACTCCAGACATAGCAAGAGAAAAACCAGTCCAAAACAAATAGGTTGACTATACCTGCCATATTCTCTAAGTCAGTAGAGGAAACAGATCAGAGAACACCCAGACAGTGAAATAAGAACTCCTCTCGGTCCAACAGGACAGGGGGAAGGAGGGTGGAACACAAGAAAGAAGGCGAGATGAAGACAACTAACATGGAACGTTATGGTAGGTACATAACTTCTTTATGTTAAGTTGTCTATCTTGCCTTCGTTCTTGCTGGTTGGGACAGCATCCCTAGCACCTAATATCCTGGGTGGCCCATTGGAACAGACTCTTCAGAACAGTGGAACCAAAGTCAGCTCTGCTCCTGGAGACCATATCCAGCTTGTAATGAGAAATAAAGGTATGAGGATTTGCCCACTTAGCAGCTGCACAGATAGAATCCATGGGCAACCTAGACTGGAAGGCTACAGAGGTGGCCAAGGCCCTAGTAGAATGACCTTTCGGTTTGGTAGGTAACTCTCTGCTCATATAACTGATAAATGAAAGTAATAGTGAGACAACTATCTAGATAAGGTCCTTGAAACTAGGAGACCTTGTTTGCCTAAAACATAAGAAAGGGTAGCTGAGTCCACGACTTCATATTTCATGGATTCTGTGCAGGTAAAAACACAATTGTCTATGAGCGTCCGCTTGTTCATAATTTGTGCTCTGCCTTGTTGGTGTGATTAGGAAAGGCACAGGAAGTTCTATGGATTGGTTTAAAATTATTTTCTGAGCAGGCGATTGGGAAGAAGAAGGATTGATCCTCAAACAGCCTGTCGTGCAGAAAAAACAAGTATGGACGAACACACAGGCGCCTGAGGATTCCGAGATGCACATCCTGAGGCAAGGAAGTAAATGAAAGCTTCCACCAGAAAGGAGTGTCTTCAAAAGGATAAAAACTTAATGGAACAGCAGGACACTACTTCTTGGTTCAAGGGCAGCAGTAAGGAAGTTGGGGACAAATTAGGTCCCAGGAGGATCTCACTGGGAGGCCTAAGGGAGTCCATCCCTCTCAAAAGCTACCAGAGCTTAGGAGGCATAATGTTAGAATTTGAGCAGCCCAACAAAGAAAGTTCAAAATGGCATCTAAAATGAACCTAGTCGTAGCAAAGCTGGACGAAATATAAAATTGTGCTAAAATTCCAAATTTAAATGGGCTAGAGGCTGAAAGGTCCTAGAACACAACCTCTGCCCAACAAAACGTTTCCATTTGTTAGCATAAGTTTTTCCTGGTTGGACTTGTGAGAGGAGACAAAAATAAATATCACATTACAGCCAAGAAATGGGAAGCTGGCTAAGGTTGGTGAGCCCAGCCAGAAGCGCCAGGCTGGAGTTTGAAGGGATTGATGCAACCGCCTGATTGATAAATCAGAAGATCTGGAATCGGGTCCAGAGTCCAGGGCTGATCAAGAAGGTAATGGTGCAGGCGAAACCACTCTGTCGAGGCTAGTAAGAAACGGTGGATCATTTGCAGCAACGATATTGCTTTCTGTATGAGTTTTGGTACCAGAAGCGTGGACTAGAGCAACTCTGGGTGTGTGATTTGGAGAGCGGAAGAAGGGAGAAATCGTTTGCTGCACTTGCTGTTGAAGGGGTGTAGATTGCAGCAAAACTGTCCCATTCTGGAAGATAGATCCATAACTTCCTGATTTAGAGACCACTCGTGAGGCATGAGGATAGCTCTGCTGAGCCTGTCCGCTATGACGTTGGACCTCCCATTGATGTGCGTCACAATCATAAAACGTTGGGAGGAAATCGCCCACTGCCACAGTCTGAGTGCTTCTCGACACAGGGGGTAGGATCTGGTTCCGCCCTGCTTGTTGATGTACCACACCACTGACATATTGTCTGTTTGAATTGCAATGGTCCTGGAAGGAAGAGAGTCCTGAAGGGCTTGCAACGCTAGGAGCACGGCTTTCATTTTTAGGACGTTTATGTGCTGATTGTACTCGTGAGGTTGCCAAGTGCCTTGGACTGTCCTGCCCAGATAATGCCCCCCCACCCTATCAGGGAGGCGTCTGTGTTCACTGTGGCTACCGGAGGGGGTTGAATGAAGGGTCTGCCCTGAGTCACTAGTGGGGAGACCATCCGCCATGAAAGGTGCCTTTTGCATGCTTCTGTAATCAGGATCATGTGAGACATGAGCAGCTCTTGGAAAGACCACTGTGTGAACAGAAGCCACTGAAGGATCCTCATATGAAAGTGGGCCAGTGGGATTAGAAGAATGGCTGCTGCCATGGAACCCAGAGTTTGAAGGACAAATTTGACTTGGATCCTATTGCTCTGCATTAAGATCTCTACTTGCTGATGAATTGTAGACACCCTTTCTAGCGGTAGCCTTGCAAACATGTTCCTTGTGTCTAAGTCTGCTCCTATAAAAGTGATAGATTGACAGGGCAACAAGGCAGATTTTTCGAAGTTTATTGTAATGCCTAACTGGGAGCAGATCGTGATTGTGTAGTCCCTGGCTTGTAGGAGTTGATGCCTGGTAGTAGCAGTCAGGAGCCAGTCGTCTACATATGGAAACACCTGGAATCCTCGACATCTCAGGTGAGCCATGACCACTGCCATACATTTGGTAAACACCCTGGGGCTGTGGTGAGACTCAAAGGCAGAGCTCTGAACTAAAGCACAATGACTGGCCTCAACCGAAGCGAAGAAACTTCCTGAGCACCTGTCCAAGTTGGATATGGTGGTATCATTCTGAAGAGATCTATATCGGCATTCAATTGTCCGACCTAGAAAGGGTGAATGGACTGCAGCGATCTATCCGAAACTTGTCTTGTACAGACCTGTTTAGTCTGCTGAGATCCAGAATCGGCCCCCAGTCCCCGTCTTTGTACCAAAAGAAATTCCTTGAATAAGTCTCCAGTGGATCTATCTCGCCGGGACTCTGGTTTATACTTTCTAGGCAAAATGGAAATCTCTATTACTGCTTGGTATCCTCTGATTAAGTGGAAATATCTAAGGATTTCTTTGACGTATGAGGCTGTTGGAAGGGAATTTTGTAACTCCGGATATATAATGACCATACCATCTGTCTTGTGTTAAATTTGCCAGCTTTGGGTACAGTGAGTCTTCCCCTGACTGCCTCCCAGAGGTGTGAGCAGCCGGGCAACCATTCAGGGATGCTGAGGGCTTACCAGAGAAAGATTCCTCTGCTGCCCTGGTTCCCATGGACCTCTGCCATAAGGGTGAAGCCTGTTACTATTGCTCTTTCCTCCTGCCTCTGATGAAAAATCTACTATGTGTGCTGTAAGGCCCCTGGATTGAACTACATCTGCCACTCTGACCTTGGGGTGTGGGCGGTCTGAAGGAAGGGAAAAAATAGGACTACGGGTAGAGAGAGAGTCTTATTCTCTGCCTACACTCTAGCCAAAGCTGTCTTCACCTGTATCCAAAAAGAAAGGAATCCACAAGGGGTGTTGGTAAAGGATTTTTCCTGAACGGTTCCCAAGAAAGTTGGCGCAGCCGCATTCTATGTCTCCCTAAGGGCTGCTACCTGCATTCCGCGGTTTCTACTTTCCACCATCGCTGCAGGAAAATGAGCCCATGGAGGAGTTAATTATAATTGTTAAAAGCCATTTTTAGCTTGAGCCTCAGCTGATGATTCTCAAGGTGCATCTCCTTGTTTCTTAAGGACTCTCTCTGTAGCCGGGTAAATGATATAAGTAGTGCTAAGGATCTCATAGGAGAAGTTCACTGAAGTAAACATTCGCCTCCTATATCTGTCCATCAGCCCTGTAATTCTTGTTAGGAGGCTTTTGATACAGATGTAAGAGGTCTCTGCTAATCTCTTTTGTGGCTGCTGCTACTACTATGGCATCACAGGAACACTTTAGTAAGGGAATTGCTTATCCTGGTGTGCTGTGATCTTAGAATTTACCAGGTCCTCGGAGTTTGTTCCACTGTATCCGAGACTGCTCTCTGTTTCACCACTGCAAGTGGAGATCAGCAAGAAACCTAGGAGGTGTAAGGTCGGGAACCAAAAGCATCCAGAAGCCATAGATCCATCCTGGGTAGGCTAGATCTCCCAGTTCCCTCTGCTTAAGCATTCTAGGATGTCCAGAAGGAAATATCTTCTGGGAGGGGGGATCCTGGGGACCTTCCAAATCATCTAAGTCTGTATCAGGAAGTGACAGACCCTGGGGAGCCACTGTGCTTCCCTCTTGGCGCTTCTTCTAATGGAGGCCTCTGAATGATCAGGAGGGCCCTGGCAGAAAAATACCCAATGGGGTGTCCTGGCACTCTGTTCCTAAGCAATTTGGGGCCTGGAGGAGGAGCAGAGTGATGCAAGGCATAGGTACTACAGGGGACTTGCAAGGATTGTGGGCTGATAGTGGAGCTGACTATGGACAGCATAATTCCGCGACATCATATGCCCTCGCTGACATGCAGAGAAAGCCCAGTCTGAGGAAGCAGTGAATCTTCTCCGTGACTGAGGGAGATGGCCCAGGCCGAGCAGGAGCCGAGCCTACCCTGCTCAAGCCCCAGGAGGGGAAAATCCGGCTGATAAGGTCCGATGCTTACCTCGGACATTTACAGGGAGTCCCAAGACCTGGTAGATCCCTGGACAGCACCCACCGAGGATTGGAGCCCACGCTGGGAACCAAGAGAATACCGAGCCAATGTCCACGCACCAACCCTAACGAACTCCGCCCACTGGAGTTTTGAGGAGGAACATCAGAGAATGTGGACGGAGCAGATAATCTGCCTAGGAGGGCCGGAAGGGCTGATCTTGCAGCCCACTTCAGCAACCTCCCAACACCACTTCCAGACCATGATCAGACAGCCTTAGAGGATCAAGAGGGATGGAGAGGATCGTGACTACTGCTCTGCAAAGTAGCGCTGAGACCCCAGTAGCCTGGAATGCACCGCCGACCCTGAAGTGTGACCCCTAGCCCTTGTGGGCTCCACAAGGACGCCTCCCCAAGTCCTGGCTGAGCCACGGAGATTGCCCCAAGCAGTGCCAGCCGGAACCAAAGTGGAAGGAGAAAAATCTGAATCAAGATGGCTCCAAAACTTGGAGCCGGTTGCTCTGTGGGCTCTAGAGGATCTCTGCTATGGCTGAGAGCCCCTGGCTGCAGAACTTGGCCTTAAAGACCTCTAAGAATAAGTTTATTCCCTATGTCCCTGCAGGACTTTGACTAAAGGTATGGTATATAGAATAAGATCCTTATATGCATAGCTACTCTAACAGAGATTTCCAAGAAGTGGGTCTGTCAGACATATTTGACAGCATGGTCAGCACTCTTGAACCTAGAACCTTGGACTTCTTGACATCCTTAAAAGAAGGCAACAACCAGCTCGGTATAAATATATATTCCATACAAAAAAACACACACTACTATAAGACTATATCTAAAGTTTTTTTGTAATAGGAAAGCCTCTAATCTCAAATGGCTAGCCTATGAGAGAAAGGCTAAGGTAGAAGGGAAGGCCTCTAACTTAAACGCTAACCCTGGGACAAGGAAGAGGAGGGGAGGGGTGGGGAGAACTCTCTGCTAAATGAGAGTTCTAAGAAAAGAAGGATACTCATAAATTCAAATACTAACTATCAAGCATCTAATTAATAGAAGGTAAAATAATGAAAGTGTTGTCCTTATAAGTTATACAAAAAGACTTTTAGCCTTGAGCTTGTAGAAAAATGACACCTGGCAGCCAAGCGTGCAAATGAGATCTGGGTAGCTGTATCGCTAGGCATCATGGGATATAGCCTTGAGCCACAGTAAATGTTCTTGAGCAACTGAAGATGGCTGAGGGCCATGAGGATCGGCCCGGTCCCAAATCCAGAAAAGAACGTAAGGCTAGGATAGACAACTGGCCATTCATTGCTCCAGGCCGCGAGCAATGTTGACTGGCAAACTTTGGTACCACTAGTTCTCATGCAGCCTTGGCATGGAATTAGAAAATGGTGAGGCCAGTGTAAAATCCTAAGGCTTGCGGAATTTGTCTATGATATAGTAGGCCTTTGTGGGCTACCTGTTTGAAGTTACTAAATGAATTTTGTTGTTACAGAATGTCGCCTAAGTACAAGCAGGCAAATCTTCACAAAATAGCTCTTAATCTGAAGTACAAAGTCTCTCCTAAATATTAATAATACTGATAGCATCTACAATACGCTTTCTGCCACGTAATTTCCACTGGTGATAATTAGACAAAATACCACAAATCAGAGAGCACTCTCAATTAATCTTAAATCTAACCAATAAAATCATCTCTATAGCATTAGCCACATGTTCTACAATTCATATCTAAATAATAGCGACATTGGTATGGCTGTATCCTATAAGGAAATACTACAGTACAAATGAAAACCCCATGAGGTATTTACTCTACAAGTACATAACGGCTAATCTCTTACTGAGCATCGTATAAGGAGCAAGAAAGATTCTAACGGGTACTTGAATGAAGAAGACTCGCCCTGAAATCCGGGAAATGAAAATTTATGAGTCGGCCACTGCACTCATAATCAGGTTTCTGCTACTGCTGCAGCAAGAGACATCGATGTACGGGTGCCGGCTGCAGAAGGTTTTATACCCTGATTTACCTGGATGCCATGTAAGAGAGCAGCAACCGGCTATATGGACTCCTATGACTTTGTTACATATATGACCAGGCCGACTGAGGGCAAAATTGCCAGCAGATTACCCAAATGTAAACATCGCAATAGTGGAAATACGTAAGAAGTAATCTACCTGCCAGAGATAAGCTTCCATTGCGCATTATTCCTAGCCTCCCAATTCCACCATAAAATCAACTCTAGTAAATGCCAAGGGTAATCTATATCTTCTACTTAACTCTGGAACAAAATGGAGTACACTCATCAGCTGATATCCCTCTTATCAAAGAAATAAAACTTAACAAGTACCTAAGTAAAATCACATCAGACCTGCAAATACCCCTAATGCTTAACCTAAACCTATTCAGATACTAAATAATTAGAAATATCGACTACTACTAACCCTGTTAACTTCCCCACTACAATGTAAAACATCATACAAACCTAATTCTATTCTAACCTACACCTAAATGATACCATTAAGAAAACTGCTACAAAAAATCTAAAACCCTACCCTACCTCAGCTGATACTCTTTCACTACACTACCTCAAACTGGCCGCTAACTCAATTGCCTACCCAATCAATATCCTTATAAATAGGTCTTTATCTGAATCAGAAGTACCTACCATATAGAAACAATCACACATCACCCCCATCCACAAAGGAGGCAACTGCTTTGATCCATCCGATGTCCATCCTATATCCATCTTGTCACCCATACTCAAAATTCATGAGAGAGGTATCCATCAGCAGGTAATGCAATATCTACTGTAAAATACCTTAAACTAAAACCCAACATGCCTCCTCACTCTGGCAGCCACAGCACAGCTACAGCCCTATTATTTTTTTACAGACAGGAATAAGTGCTAGAGATGCAGATGCTACACAGTCTCAGTATTCCTTGATCTCCAAGGCCTTTGACACAGTGTCTCACCCCTTATATTGAAACACACTGTCTAACTTTAGGCTTCTCACATAACACAGCAAAATGGTTTCCCAGAGCTACCTCAAGGATCAGAACAAGCAGTGAAATGGTCCAATGAACTCACCCTTTCTCCACAACCTTACTGAGTCCCAAGGCCCCATCCCAGGGACCCCTACTCCAACATTTTCGCTGTAAAACAACCTTCCCACTCACCTCTCACCCTGGGGACCTCAATTCAATATGGATGACTCCACCATAAACTGTACTGCTCAATCACAGTGCTAGAACTACTTTCAAAAACTCAACAGTCTTTATTGTGTCAAATCCTGCTAAGAAATGTCCAACTCTTTCTTCATCCAAGACGACGAAACTAGTACTCTTTCATCACAAAACACCTCCCTCAATACTGATCATTTTAACATCCTTGGTAACCTTGGCCAACACTGTCATGGTAATAGTGCAGGAAACCAAACTTCTAGGAGTCAATATTGACAAACTTTCATTCAACCCCCCTATACAGCAAAATACAAAGAAATTCATAAAAACTGGGACTCTTCCATAGAAACATTTTTTACTGCAACAAACCAAAACTACCTCTTTGCAAAAAAACATTTCTACTTTCCTCCCTTCTTTATGGTGCCTCTATCCTAAAGTACAAACTTCTACCTAAGCAAGATGGAACAGTACAAACAAAGTTTTCCACAAACCAAATATAACATAACACTGTAAACCAATTCCTAGAATTAAACTGGCTTTGAACTCGCTAACCAAATTGCCTTTATTCAGCTATCCACCGTGAGCAAAATTATTTTCAAGCCTACTGCCTGTCCCTCCCTACCAATCTAGTCATATCTTGCACCAAATCATCCCTACTTCATCAGAAGACAAAACCCACAAGAAAAACAGGTCACGCCTGTAGTCACACTGTCTCTATGCTTTGTAATTCACTTCCTCTAACCACCAGGTTCATACCTGGCCCAACCTATTTTCCAAAGACTGTTTAAAAAATCATCCCATAAATACATGGCACTTCTCCTAAAGCCTGCTTAATGCTCAGCTCTTCCTTCTTCTTCCACACTCAGCCTGATCCTCCCTTTCTGCCTACATTTCAATCCTCACAGTCTCCAAATTTGTAAGTGCCTCGCCTAACTGCAAATCCTAAGGCTCTCCTAACTCCTTCTCTGTTTCTATACCCATATCCTTAAGCTACCGCTCAGGCTGTACTGCTTCTATTCTACCTCTCACCACCTTCTGCATCACTAACTTTCTGGCTATTAATTTCCTAACTGAAACTAACATCTATTTTTCATGTACATGCAACAGTCAATGTCACACAGTGTACTACCTAATGCATTCATTTTTGGACACTATTCTATATCACATATGGTGAGAGTGACTATTGTCTACAATGTTTTAACTTTACAGAATTGTCGAGATGTGTAGTATATATTAACATCTTGCAACATTGTTTGTTCTTTCAACTTATTTTTGTATAGTATTTCTAATGTAATTTGAAATGTTTTTTACTGTATGATTTATAAATGGTTT
>NW_025053194.1:5000-7500 GCF_019279795.1 Protopterus annectens | reverse complement strand
AGTGGAGAGACCAAACACAAATCTGATCCCAAAGTTAAAGCTCATATAGGTAGTATATAGATGTAATGTCATGTAGTGCATAGATGTAATGCCATTTCACACACCTTTATGTCTCCCATACGCATCAAGATTTTTAGAGCTATCTTTTCCAAATCCCACCAAAGGTTGCCCTATTGAGATGTCCTATGTTCCACTTCAACTGCCGAAACACAAAACAAGCATGACCGTGAGATGCTATTATTCTCTGTAATGAGATCTGGAGCAGAGTCATGGCTTCTAATGGTTCTGTGCCTGGAAGGGAGTCCCAATGATGCAGTAAGGAGTCAAACATATTCCTTTATTTACTGCATGGGAGCCACTGAGAGTGTCATCCTATAAATGTCACCAATATAACGTCAGTGCCTGGCACTGTCTTGTCAGAGCTGCTACCAATGCTACAGGTATAGATCACTCTGTTGAGAAGTGCAGACACCACTACAGTGACCTGAGGTGGCACCATCCTGACTTTTTCATTCGATGGTGAGAAGAGGTCAGAATAAGGGCACCTGAGATGTTTTGTAAGTATCTCTGTCCAATATTTATAGATGATTTGGTTTCCTGCTTAATGCATAACAGCTTGAAAGAATGTTACTAAATGACTATTATATTTTTTCTACAGCTCAGAAGGCTATGGAGCAGAATTGCCTTCTATAAAGGAAGAAGATGGAAAGACTTTCCAGGTGAGGGTTGAATATTTTTTTTACTTTCTTTATTTAAATGCTCTTGTTTTAGAATTTTTTTAAATATTGCATTAGTTCTGGCAGCTGCATGCATATCAGTCACTCCTGGCATGGTAACCGTAGTTATTTATTCATATATAAACATTGGTATTGATGTGTATATGTTTTTCTGAGCATGCATAAATATATGACAGTTGCAAATGTGGGCCTGACCTGTACAGATTCAAATGTTACCATAAATGAAAGGTATAGAAGGACAAGTGGTCATAGTGACACAGAATGACTTCCCAGTATTTTGTCGGTACACCAGCACACCTAGAGCTGAAAGTGATAGGTACTTGAGGTAATAAGCAGTCAGTAGGAATCCCAGGGACCACCTTTTTAGGATTGTACATCATAGCTTAGATGTCAGACAATTATTTTGCTCAAAGGTTTATTTTTTTTTATGCTGTACCTGTAGTTTGCATGACATAATTAAACATACATTATTCTTTTACAGTTCATATATTCATTTTTTAAATATTTGTCACTGTCTCATGCTCTCTCTTTCTCTCTTCTCTCCCTTCCTTTGCTGCTGTCCTATATTTTAAATTATTTTGTTATATTTGTTTTGCTATTTATCTCCTTTTATTTTGCAATTATGTATAGCAGCTACTACGGCAGTGCAATAGCAAAGCCTGGCTCCACAGTTCCCTAGCAGGCCAAGCCAGCCCCTACATCTCTACAGATATCATCCATGGCTGCCTCTCTGATGGTTGCATCATGGAAAATGAAATGCCCATCTCCTTCTTGCCCCTGAGAGCACCATTATTCACTACCGTGGCTCTGCTAGGGGTGGGGGATATTTCATCTAGAAGAATCTAGTGGAGATGGCTGGGAAGCTGGTGGGACAGTATCCATATGCTTGCATCAGCTACCTGGTAAGGCTCCTCTTGTAACTAGCAGAGTTGCATTCTTGCCCAGTCTTGCAAGCAACAACTCAGGCACAGGGTGTACAAGACAGTGTCTGACCTCCCTCTGTGAATCACATGGGTAGGGTAGTCTAGGGTCCATACCCACTCTAGCCATCACCCCAGTGTAGCCATTCCTTTTTGTATCCTGGCCTTCTCCTGTTTGTTGTTCAATCCTCCCCATCACCAGTGTTTTCTCTTTGTTAGCATGATGTTTCTAACTCCAACATCCTCGTCCTCCTCCTGTAGTATGTCAGCACCTCCCCATGTCAGCCTTTTGTGTGTTATATCTTTATGTTCACCCTGCTACATATCCTCAGCCTCTTATCATACCTTCACTTTCCCTTATATCCTTCCCCAGCTTTCCAGCTTGAAAAAAAAAGCCTCTTTTGTTGTACTCTCACTTCTCAGTGCACATGCATGTACTAAGGCATTTATACCTTCTAAATTCATTACTTTTTTCTCTTCTGATTCTATATCTGCTACTGCATCTTTTTCTCCCTCCCCACAGGTCCTGCTCCAGCACAAGCAAGATTAATAATTAGCAGCATCTTCAGCACCACATTTTCACATCATTAATTGAGAATGAGCTCTGGGCTGCATTGCTCCCAGATGAGAACCTAGGGAAGGCTAACCACCATCATGGTGAGCATGTTTCTGAATACAAGGGTATGTGTGTAAACAGTCAAAAAATGTGGCTTCAGTACCACAATGTTGTTGAAGATATATAATAGGCGGATGTTTTAAAGTAAAAGGCTTAATGCTAGATGGCTATATCTTTAATACTGTAGCATATACTGTACTGTTCTTTTGGTTTCTGCTGTATTTATA
>NW_025053194.1:0-2500 GCF_019279795.1 Protopterus annectens | reverse complement strand
CTCCAGTTTTACATCTTTGTTTAGAGTTCTTTGTTTTGTAGACTCATTCCCTTCTCTTACAGAATATTGCAATTATTCCTCTTCTTTTCCCTTGATCTTACTGTTACTTACAAAGAGACAAACCTCAAATTTAGCATGCATATCCCAACTGTAAAACCAAGCATGTATGCATTTGTATGTAGCACAAACCAATTGTAAGAGCGGTCTATATTACATGATCAAAGCTTTAGGTAGTCGAATACCTAAAGCTTGATCACTAAATGTCGAAGACCCCAAACCCCGAACAGCAGTTTCCACACAGGGAAACAATTTGCTTGGCTATTACATGGATTTTGCCCTTTCTGTAATGTGGAGTGATCTCAGAGTTGGTATATTTAGTTAGGGGGGTGTGGGGGATAAAGCCTCCCACTTGAATTGTGTTTGATGTTTTTTTTTTTGTTTAGGTGGGACAATGGCATTGTTTCCCTGTGTGGAAACTGCCACTCGTGGTTTTAGGTCTTCAATATTTAGTGATCGATGTTTAGTTATTCGAGTAACTAAACATTCGATCATGTAATATAGACCCCTGTAAGAGTCCAATATTAGACTGTAGTCAGATGTTGTTGATTCAAATACCATGATTCCCAACTATGCAGTACTGTTATATCTTCAATAATATTTACATTAAATTAAAAACTCTACCCCAGTGGCACAAATGCCCTGCTGTAAACTGTAATCTGTGTAACTGGAACACACACATGTGCAATATATTTTAAGGATTACTTTTAGCAATCTGCAGTATAGTGTATATCTGTTAGGCTGTTTACTTAAATGTAATACTGCAGATAAAAGAGTTGCATAATTGTGTTAATACATTGTATGTCACATATGATGGTACTAATTTTATCTATTTTTTCTCTCACCCACTCCTAGTCTCTCTTTTTTATTTCCTATTATGTGTCATCAAAATGTCTCCATGTCATCCATGTGTACCACATCACTAAATGCTACACAGCAGAGCAAGGTAAGCCAGCCCCCATGGATCAGCCTGCCCCTGCTCCACCAGCTCCAGCATCAATGTCCACCATGTCTGGGATCTAACCTGGCATCACTTTTCCTGCTGCCCATGCACTACCTGTGCCCTCAGGTAGTACTGCTGCAGAAGCTGGTGCAGTGGTACCCACCAGGAGCAGTGGCTGAGGTGGTGATTTCATCAGCTGCAGGGAGCTGCCTGGGATGGTGGGTAGGGTCATGCATCTAACCATTGGTATATGCTTACGCCAGATAGAAAGGATGTTCTCCCTCATGGTCTCTAGGAGGAGGAGATATCAAGCACTCCAGCCGCCAGTGGAGTAAGGGGACAGTGATGACAGTCCAGTGGGTGAGGACTCGATTCTCACTGTCTCCATGTTTGATGTCCATGAGCTTGCATTGTCCCATCCCTCACCCCAATCATGGTGTCCCCCAACCTTTTTTGTCCAACACCATCCCTGTCTCTTTGTCTTGTTTGTCTTGATTGTTTGCATTTGCTTCCTCACTTACCCAACTTACCTGTCCTAGACATACCTATGTCTCTTATGCAGCAGTCCTCTCTTACTGAATTAAAAAAAAAATGGGCACCTGTCCCACAAAAAAAAGTCATCCCATGCATAGTTCTCCATTTCGCATATGTGTCTTCTTGACACTCATGATTCAGTCCAATTGGCTATACAGCATGATTGCATTGTCATCACCCCTCTTTGTGAAGGTGACAGTCCAAATTCAGTTAATATTCTGTTATTATTTTCACTTTATACTTTTAAAGAATTGGATAGCTATTGTTCTTTCCTACCTCCCTCCTTCACATTCCTCTATTGCTTTCCCTTTGTTCTTCTCCCTGCTTGCTCCTCATTTCACCACTTTCTTATCTACCCTATTTTAACACCTAGAATCTGGTCAAAAAATAAAATCACACACAACACACATAAGTAGCAGAAATAGCAATGGATCCCTTCACTTTTTGAACTCTATGTTTGTATGGAGTTTCACATTCTTGCACTCAATGCTCAATGATCAGAGAGGTGGTGTAACACTGCAGTTATCTCCATACAATGCCACTTGACCCCACTGAACTATGCCAACACACAGCAACACATGTGCTATAAAGAATTCATGTCATTGTATTATCACATTTTATTTAAAAGTCTTTAAAAGTATTAGATACACCTGGATTCAAACTGAGTAGCATCTGGGCTCAAAAAGAAATGTGTCAGTGCATTTACACCTGCTGCCACAGAGTCAGATTATTTGCAATGTGGCTCGCATTTGCACACTGCTTAACTACACGCAAACAGGGAAAGTAATGGAAATGTGTATCTCGCATGTGCAACTACATGCAAACAGGGAAAGTAATGGAAATGTGTATCTCATATGCGCAAACATTTTGCCAGTTGTTGCACAAACCTGCTGTTCTCCACGCAATGGAAAAGTAAATATTATTATGTATTATTACTGTTTAAATGTCCATTTCCTGTGTATGACA
>NW_025053193.1:5000-11161 GCF_019279795.1 Protopterus annectens | reverse complement strand
AAGGATTTCCTGACTACTGTGACGTCCTGATTATCAAAGGAGAGACTACTGTCCACTTGTCCCAAGGTCTCTTATACACTTCCGGTGTTAAGTATACTACCGCCTATATTGTAGTTCATGGGTACAAGTTTTTACCAAAGGGATGACAATGCTTTTGGCATTGAGCTTGAGGCCATGGCTTTGACACTGAGCATCTCTGTCTCAGTGAGGGCTCTTTGTAGGTCTCATCATTAGGAATTTCAGTTATGGCTCTAGTTTGCAGTCATCTACGAACTTCATTAATAAAGACCTTCTGTGTTAGCCTGTACTTCAAGAGAAGTAAATACTACCAAACAGGAAAGGACCCAGGACTGAACCCTGGTACTCCACTTGTCACTGGTCTGAAGTTGGTTGGAGTCTGCTACTTTCTGATGTGGGTTCTGTCAGTGAGCCAGTTGGCAACTCATCTTGTGACATAGGGATGTATGCACCTAGTTTAGTAGGTTTATCCTATAATAGATTCCAGAGTGGGGATGGTGTCAAAAGCCTTGGCAAGATCTAGATGAGTATGGTCTTACCCTTGTCTATGGCTTTGGTGACTGCTTCAAAGAAATCTATCAGGTTTAGGAGACATGATCTGCCTTTTACAAACCTGAACTGGGTGGGATCCAGAGTTTGGTAATTTCCAATGTCTTTGTTTATAAGTTCCATGATGTTCCATGGCCCTTGCCAGACCAGGCTGGAAATCCAGGCTAATGGGGCGGTAGTTCCTGGGGTCCGTGGTGGCTTCCCCCCTTCTGGAGTGGGATAACTGCTGCTGTGCGCCATTCAGCAGGCACAAAGCCTGAGGTGAGGCTGTGATTGAACATGGTACTTAGGTGGGGTGCCAGTTTGTTCTGTAGTTCGTGTAGAACGCAGCCTGGGATGTTGTCTGGTCCCATGGATGCTGTGTTACTGGCTTTGGAGAGTGTGGTTTTTACCTGTGCAGCCATGATTACAGGAACTTTGCATTCTTCTGGTATAGAGATTGGCTTTTTAGGGGGTGAGAGGGGGGTAAAGTTAGCACTGAACCTATCTGGCAGGATGTTGCCAATATCAGTTGGGTCTGTATATTTAGTGCCATTGTTGTAACTCAGAGCAGATCTGGTGTTGCCATTTCAGATTCTTGACATAGCTATAGAATGCTTTGTAGTTGTCTTTAAATCAGTGGTGATTTGTTTTGTAACTAGCTTTGGAGAAGTTTATCAGGGATCGCAGCTTGTTACTGAGGCTGACCAGGAGCTCCTCCACTCATGGGATTTTACTCTCTTTGCAAGTTTCTTCCTTCTGTTGCTGGTTGTTTATGAGGGGACCACCCAGATTGGCTTCCTTTTTTTACGAGGATAGCGTCTTGGTTTTGTTTGGGATAGCACAGTCCATGCACTCATGTAAGTGTTTATAAAATTGCAATTGTGTATGCGATTCAGTAGTCATAACTGTATTGTCCATCTGCATAGGTGTCATGAAGTTCACCAATTCTGTCTTAAAGCATGAAGTTGGCTTTGGAGAAATTTTTTACCATGGTTTCCTTAATGGGGTGGAGGCAGGATGTGCATATCTAGGAGTGAACTAGCTTATGGTGGATCCGGAGCAATGAGGCATTGACTTTAGGTGTGATTTTCATCACTCCGTAGTATGACTAGATCTAGGATGTTATTTGCCCCTGGTGGGGTGTGGATAAGTTGATCCAGGCATGGGTTTATGAATTCCAGAAGCGTTGGAGTGAAGGTGGTACATGAGTAGTTTTCCCAGTTAATAGTGGGAGGTAGTTGAAATCGCCCATTATTAGGGTGTTTGGTTGAACCTAATATTTTCCAGTACATCAAGAAAAATTAGGAATCTGGGGCATGCCGTTGATCTGTAGCAAGTTACAATTTGGATTGCAGTTTTGCCCAGAGTTAGTTGCGCGGATAACCTCAGCTGCATTATGCTGAGCAACTAGCCTGGAGGTGTGGATATCTTAATGAATATTGATACCTCCACCTTTGGTATTCTGGTGGAGTTATGGCCGAAAAGTGTGGTATGAGTTATAGCCTGGTAGTGCATGGGGTCTCTGGATCCTTGAACCGTCTCAGTCACTGCTGAATGTCGATGTTCTCCATTTAAAGGAGTACTCGAGTGGTGCATTTGATTTAGACTTCTGGCAGTGAGTAGCATCACCCTCAGTTTTTCTTGTCTGTTCTGTTCTGATTGCTGAATTTGTCATTTTGAACCTTGCTAAAAAGGGTACAATAGGAAATGACAAGAACCTCAGCCAGCATCAAAATCCAGGGTGACAGGTGAGCCATCTCTAGCAAAGCATCGTGGTCTGTTGACCATGTCATCCCTGGGCAGACCAGATACTGGATCCCGCTTTAGAATGGCACAGAAGCTTAGTCAATTGTTGAAGTCAATCATTTTGTCCTTGTATTACGGCATCATTCTGGGTGATGGCGAATGCTACTCAGGGCTAGGGTCATACCTGCCTGGGCTACAGATCGAGAGGCTCTTCCATTGTCTCTTTTCATGTAGTCCATGGTGCGTCACGTCTCGAGTTGTTCACACCAACATGGACAATGACAGAGTCATATTGTGCTTGTTGTGGAGTGACCTGAAAGCGTGATTGTGGCGGATCCTGGCACCTGACAGGCAGCTGACAGTAACCGCCTTGTTTAGCCTGGTGGTGGGACATCAGTGTGCCTGACTATAGAGTTGCCCATGACTAGTGTGTTGGGTATGTTGTTTTACTTATTGGCTGTGGTTGAGTGGCACACTGAATCTACGGGCTATGTGTCATTTGGGTTATGTTGGGGGTGGAGGTTGCTTGCATTTCTGCTTAGGTCTTTGTTGCGTGGGCGAATTATGAGGCCTCCTTGAATGTTTTGGTGTTTCTGTGAGGATTTTGGTGGTGTAGATTTAGTGAGACTATGTGATGAGTGTGATGTGTGGTGCAAGTGTTTACCTTCTCCTCTTGACTGTCAAGTTCAGTCTTGACTGGAGAGAGCTTTACCTCAGTTTGGCTAGATAGGTGCATCTCTCACAGGTTGTAGTGTTGGGTGATAGGAAGAGGGTTGTCTGTGTACATGAGGCAATTTCTACATTGCCCCAAGATGCTGAATATATCAGATAGACAGGAGAGAGAGAACACTGAATTTAACCATGGACATGCCTGAATAAAAAACTATTTTCCTCTAGATAAGTGAGGAAAGTGAGTACAAGAGCTGTTTTCTCTAAGCAAAGTGAGGAAAGTAAGGCCGCAAAAACTGTTTTCCTGTAGGTAATGAGGAAGGTTCAGTGTGACCTTGGCTAATTAGTAGGTTATTTAGCCTTACAAGTTCTGAACAAAGTGCTGATCACGAATAAGCAAATTCAAGTGCCAAAGTAAGAATCTGCCTCCGGACTAAAACTGAATTTACAGGAAAGGGGAAACAAGTGCAAATGTAGGCTTTTAAATCAGAAAGTTGAGAGAGATGGAAAAACTGCCCAAATGGCCAATAACTACAATTTCTGTGCAGAACCACTCCTTATGTGGTAGATAGGTTACCTAGTGCTTACCACTCCCACTGATAACTAGAAGGCTTCCTTCCAACACAGAAAGCTTGGGGGGTTCAAAGCTTACATACAGTCCTGGATACAGCAAATCTGAATCTGGACTACACACAGTTACAGGAAAGGTATTTTTATATATATGAAAAAGTAAGCACAAAACAGCAGTCAAAACAATTCAAATACAGTACCAGCTAGCACACTTGAGTATGTAGCAATGTTAGACCAAACAGTTTCAAAAATGCAATTAAATTAAAAGTACTAAAAAGCAATGCAGAAGGAGTCTCTATTAGAATGAGGTAAAGAGATGGGACTGAAGTGTCAGATCAAATCTACAGTGAGCGGGTGACTGCAAGCCTCCAAATTTAAACAACAACACAGGAATAGGGAGGTGGGTGAAAGCCAACACCTTCAGCGAGATCTGTGAAAACTATATACTGAAGCAAAAATAGTGCACAACTCTGAAGCCAGCCAGCAATGATATAAAATTAGTCAAACAAAAATTACCAGTACACAACTCTGAAGTGCCAGAAAAATATACTCAGCTCTGTACATCTCCAGATAGTTTGAAGAACACTCTTTCAGGACACAGGAAGGCTCCAACAATGATATGCAGACTTTTTTTTATAAGGGTCTAATTTTGTGCAGAAGTAATCCTTGAGATGGTCAGATAACACACAGGATGTAAAACCAGTTATACCAACAAGACACCTTGAGAGAAAAAGGGAGGCTTACCTTCAGCAGAGATCTGAAAAACTATACAGTGAAGCAAAAATAACAGTGCACAACTCTGAAGTCAGCCAGTAATGATATAAGATGGTCAAACAACAATTGCCAGTACACAACTCTGAAGTAATGAGAGAGACTGTCTATGTCCCGCACAATGCAGCATAAGGGGAATGTCCCAGAGTATATCTGTGAGTCAGCTGCAAGAAGCTTCCATAGCACATGCACTCAGCTCCACCCACCACCAGCCACAGGTTTATCACAGGTCATATCCCTGCTGTTGGGAATGAGTGATGTATTTACTTCTGTATGGGAGTACCCACAGAATGCAGTATGCTGAAAGGTGTCCATGCAGGTGTCCCTAACTGTAAGCAGCACCCTGCCAGCATCAGAACAACAAATTAATATGGACAGGAAACTATTGCCATTAACACCTCGCACACTTACCCTGTCACCACAGAGATCAGTGGCTCGCCAGCCTGGGACTGTAGGCATGACAGAATGCACTGGCCTGCTACAGATGGCCTGCATCACTACCAAGCCTCGGTCCCCTGTCAAAAGGCCTGTGCCTCACCCACGTGCTGCCAGTGTATATTTATCTCATGGGGTCCCAACTAACAACATAACACAGTCCACCAGAACACAAATGCAGGCCATGTTGACAAATCAGTAACATGCCCACCATATTTCTGCATGAACTATGGACCAACTCTAAATACCGCTGGGATAAAGGGACAACTATGAGATGCTTCTCAGATATCCTTGCATAATGTTGGAAGGATGGAATAACACAGTGGGGGTGTAGAAGCATGGATGCCACCCGGTGTGTGATCTGAAACTCTGATGTGTGCCCATACTGCCCTGCCTGCAAACCCAGTAATGAGTGGCTACAAACACCTGTAAACTACAATGTGAAGGGAACTGACCAGATGTATGACCCCCTGCCCTGGATAACCTGGGTGAATCTGTACACCTGAGTGGGCATAGCCACAGCAGGATAACTAGCCATTCTGTTATGTCAATAGATGTACAAGCTGGGATCCTCAGCCACTACAGTACCAATGTGCTGGACCATTTACACAGACCATTGGCGAGTGTCTTGACTACCTCTCCAAAATGGCATGGTGTACAAGAGTGTACAGAATATAGGCTGCAATTCTACAATACAGACACAGCTTCATTCATCTTATATTTCCCAGGAAAATAACTGTGAAAATAAGTATATATGTCAGTAGTTGATGAGCACTGTTGTCACAGTGTAAAACAGTACATATGTCTGAATATCTCTTAGCGCCAACCATGTAACACGAGCAGCACAGACACAATAGATACAATGTCCACTATCTTGCCATTGTGACTCCATATTGTCAGCCTATCTTAGATATCTGCAGAAACATGTTGCTGGCTATGGTGTAGAACACAAAATCCTGGACTGGAGTACAACCTGGAATGGATTCAAACCTCAATACAGAAGGTCATACTGGGCATGCTCCTACACTTGAAATAAAGCCCATGTCTGACAGCAACAGTGGACTATACATATCTGCAATCGCAGATGTCTGTGCACACACACTACATTGCCACCATTCATGCTTTGGACACATTGGATAGAATATACACATATCCAAGGCCAACACACTATAATGAGTCAACATACATGCACATAGATGTGGGGAAGAGAGAGAGAGACAGTGAGAGATTTCCATCATGAGCCTGTCCACCACCACACTTAAACTGGCCAATATAACATGATGTGCCAATGTCAATCACTGTATGAACTTGCTTTTGGTAGCCCTCAGCCCTATAGTGTCTGTGGTGCTTGTAATGGTGTGCAACATGATAGTAAAGTCAGTATTCATCTAGCATTTTATACCTAGTCATGTCAAATGTAA
>NW_025053193.1:0-2500 GCF_019279795.1 Protopterus annectens | reverse complement strand
CATAATACTGTGAGTGTAGCAAACTAGTTAGATTGAGTCCTGATCCTGCCAACTGTGAATGTGTGTTTTTTCCCTGAGAGGTGTGTATGCGTCTTTGTTGACACCTGTTTTTGTGAATGTCACAATTCCTTACCCTCCTTTAGCACTGTTGCAGATGTCACTCACCTTCAAAGATACCTTAGGACATCTCTCCAACATGTAAGCTCCATGGCACATGCAATAATTGTGTAACACTGTAATAACAATTCATAGTCAGGTAGGGGTTTGAAACTCAGTGCTGGTAAGCATGTGTGTCATCAGTACTCTGTGTGGGTGTTGGGGTGATTGTGTAATGAGAGGATCCACTGCAGTGTGGGTTTTGCTAAATCATCATAGGTTCATAGGTTCATAGGTTCATCCAGAAAAAAGGAGGTCATTGTCCCATTGTACTCATCCCTCATTAGACCCATTATAGAATACAATGCCCCATTTGGTATGTACCTCTCAAGACATCTGCAACAAACCCCATGAAATGCCTCACTAAAAGAATCACAGGCCCTAAGTAGATGCCCTATGCTGACCGCCTTAAAAACTCCAACTATACTCTGTCATATCATCTACTCAGGCGATCTCTGCTTCAATATACAAGGCCATATCAAACAAAGAGCTGTTGGACATATTGCATAAAAATCCCAATCCCTCAGAAATTACGCTCCAGAGATCTAAACCTTGTCATCACAATAAACAAAACATGCTGGAGGATGTTCCTGACCCAAGACACTCAGACTCTGAAATAGTGCCCTTACATGTCAAGCAGAGTGCCTCTTTGGTCCTCTTCAAAGACAGCGATTGGATGGGAGAAAAATTCACCTCGGGATCACGTCAGTCACCCTGCTAGACAGGGTCCAGAGTAAATAGTGTGGGAAGAAATGGCCGAGGAATTGTTATGGCTAGGCTTGTATAGGCCTAGGGCTGGTAGCCTAGTACCAACTATGAACCTATGAACCATTATATTGAGGGACCTATATATCCCATTATGTCCACATTACAAGGCTAACAGTTTTCAAACACTGTAGAGGTTGTAGACAATCCTCAGCCATAAATATGTGCAGCCATATTACAATTACTGTGTGACAGTATGGATTAATAAACAATATAGGCAACCATTATAATACACAATATGATCTGCCATGGATCATACACAAACACACTTGAGTCTTACTCTCTTACTCCCTTCCTTTCTTACTCTGTCTCTTTCTACCTCTCTGGTGGATGTGGAAAAGTACATCTGTTTTGCATGACAGCTTGAGTTTAATAAGTAATGCTCACTTGATCAACTGATGACACTGTGCATGAATTGCAGTTCCCCACTTGCTAGTGCATGGCAAACAGCTGCGGTATCATTCCTATAGCCAATTGCATGGAAACACACTCCTATAACTAATCACTTCATGTGGGTGTTGGCCCTTTTCCTTCATTGTGAGCAGGACTTCATGTGGTTGTCTTACAAACAGGATCACAGAGGGTAGTTGGAAATACCTCTTACAACATGCACTGTGGAGACAGGCCAACAAAAAGGGAGGGGGATGTTCCAGACATGGGGACAGAATGTAAGTATTGCTCTTCTACATATGAAGTAATGCTGGTTTAACAGGGTTTGTGTAGATATGGCTGTTCTACATGATTTAAAGTCTGGCATGACAGTGTTATGTGGTTGAGGAAACTCTCACCTGTAGGGCTATCTGCAGACTGGCCAGAATTTGGATTCTTACATGTGTTGTTACTCACATTTCCTATCTGTGAAATGCAGTATACTCTGATAATTGCAGTCAGTACATGGTGACATCCATGTGAGTTACTGACTTCATATCCCTCAGAGGAGATATGTCACAACAAACCTGTTACGCCAGGAAATGTCTCAGTTTATCACAGCAATATGTCAATTTTGGCCCTGTGTTTGTGCCTCCAACCCCAAGTCTGTCAACCTTTGCCCATATGTCATGCAGTAAGAGGTAATGTCAGTCATCATTATTTACTGACATCATACCTGATAACAAGCCAGTGAGATATCAGACAGCTAGACATGTTATGTATGTATATTATAGCTGAGGATAAAACCTCATTCTGTGTAGTGTATACAGTATGAGGTCTTTACTTATGGTGATTGTTGACAGAGTGTGTATTGTGAAAATGTTACTTGGCCTTGTATAGACTGGTAGATGTCATTGATCTTGGTCTAAACCCAGGTCTCTCAGATGTGTCTATGACTGTTATATGTTTGTCAGTATGTATATGACAGTATGTCACACTATGTATTGTTCATAAACAGCCAGTACATCCCCCATTACTATACTGTATAAGGCCTGGTGATGTTCTTCACTTGAAAAGAACCTGACACACCTTATCCTAAAAGCTGTGTGTGTGTGCATTAAGGCCACACACATTAGTAGCAATAAGTACCTAGGTAAGGCTTTTGTGTGCTAGTTTCATCATGTAAGGTCCTGACACACATGTAAGGTAG
>NW_025053192.1:0-10596 GCF_019279795.1 Protopterus annectens | reverse complement strand
TTAAAAAAATTTGTATGTATATATATATATATATATATATATATGTATATGTATGTATATATATATATATATATAGAGTATATAGAGTTTTTAAAGATCATATTAGGGAGCACAATTATCATATCCGACTAGGATCTGAGTTCAATGCTCTAGCGAAGCACTGTAAAGAAGCAGGTCCTGACCATATTTTTAATTTTTGCATCATACAGCAGTTGCAGGAGAATTACAGAGGAGGTGATTTAATCAATAGGACATTGGAATGTGAAAGTAGATGGATTGTAAGGTGGAGGGCAGATGAATTACCAGGTCTGAATGATAAAGTTCAAATTAAACCTTTCCTAAGAAGCAGGAGGGTTTACAGACCAGAATGAGTTATTTTAAAAAAAGGGGTTATCCCTGAATAAGTATGGATATTTATTGTGTTAGTGTGGGCAAACTTTCTTGTATTGATATCTGTTGTTTGTTTTTTGAACCAGGTATATACTTTTTATTATTCCTCTTTTTAATGTTTTTATCGCATTGGTATATTTTTATTGTATGTTAAATCTCGGTTCTCTTTTAGAACTAATGAGTAGAAGTTTTAACATATTTTTAATATATATTCTTATATCAAAGTGTATTGTGTTATGTACCTAGTGTTAGCGCTTTAAAAGCTAATTTAGTTTTGAAAGTTTTCCACCAATTGCAACCTTTGGAGGGCTATTTAAATAATGACTTAGTTGTAATGTTTGTAAAGTCTGAAGAAGCCGAAAGGTGAAAGCGCTTACTGTCTGTGTTTTTCTGTGTTATTCTGTGAATAAAGATTCGTTTTGTATGAGCTGAACAGCAATCTGGAATTTTCTACAACTGGTATTTACGAACTTTAAAGTACGCTTGGGCGTTTGAAGAATTTCTATTTGAACTTTTGAGCTGTTGGGACTGTGTTTATATGCCATCAGGGAACAGCGCTATATGGTGACTGACTTTATATATTTTTTACTGACGCTGTTCCCGAGCTCTGTCGGCGTGCTGTGCTGCACTTGGTTATTTTGCTTTTTCTGTTTTTATATAGCACAGCAGCCTAGGAGGATGGCTAATACTGACAATTTGAACATTGAGCTTGCCTACGTACCGTTGGTATCAGAAAGAGCTAGCAAGGGTGCTGAGCGCTTTCAAGCTTGCTTGACCAGTCGAGATAACTTACTGTTAGACTTTGAACCGTGTGTTGAAGCAAATAACAACGCAGAGAACGATGCGAATCACATAAATGCCACCAAGGATTTACAAGAACTAGAGACTGTTTTTATGAAACTCAAGAAGTTGCAGGTACAACGTCAGTATTTCGAGGCTTGTTTAGCCAAAAAGATTGTACCTCGTGGGCTACGCATTTTAAAAATGCCCACGACAGGGAATAGATTCCCTGATCTGCTTTTTAAATGGCAGCAGCTCAATATTGAGCTTAGTTTTAGCTATATGAGACTCCTTATTGAGTTTCATACACCTGAAGAGAATAATTTAAGATCTATGGTGAATCAATACTATGATGATTTTAAAAAGAAATATGTCAACATTGAAGTGAATGTTAAACTTGAAAGAGTATTGGATGATGTATTATTGTTTGAAAAACGCCTTATTGAACAGAAGAAAGTTAAAATTACTAGAGATGTAAGAGATTTTAGTAATAATCATGTCTTTACTTGGCCTAGGGAACATTTTAATAATAACTATAATGGGAATATGTATAACAACCAACGCAGTTATGCGTCTACACTGACTACAGCTCCTCGACGGAATTTTCCAGAGGAGACTGTAGAATGTTTGGATGACAATAATACTGTTAAACAGGGGTCAACTGTGAATGTTAGCGATAGGGCTACTAGTAAGACTATGGTGCCCCCTACAGAAGAGAGGAATGACCTTAACATTGACAAAGATAATGTTAGGATGATTGTGGCTGAGGGGAATGGTTCATTAGAGCAACAAGGATCTAGAGACTCTATGGGTACCTCACTCTTAAATCACAACAGGTTAACACCTGTAGAAGCTGTGGTCAGACCTAAAGTAGTTTCAGTAGGTAATACCAACAACCTACAGAGGGCTAATACCCCTTTCCCTATAGCCCAGGACCAGTTCCAGGGAAGGAGACGTTCTGCCAGCAGGGGCAGGCACAAAAGGAAGGGCTCAATGGAAGACTACAATGGCCCCACTTTGAAAAAGATGTGGGAGAGGACCACTCATTAGTGGTGAATTTATCAAGTAGAGTTTTAAATGAATATGAGATACAAGTATTGAATAAGGGCCTCAATTTTATTCCCTCTTGTAGGGATGATATAGTTGATGTAATTATTGGCACAAAGATGTTCACTAGGAATATACAGCTTAGACTAGATTTTGGGTTGAACAATGGCTCTGCTGAGGCATCCAGGTTTCGTTCAACTAGTACCTATGTGCCACAGTTACATCCAGTAGTAGATGTTTTTGGAAGGGTACTGGAGAATGATATACACAGTTACTTCCAGGATAACAGGTATAGAAAACAAGGACAGAATCTGAACTATAACCAAAGAAGAGCCCTAAATGAGTTAAAGAATGATGATAATTTGGTGATTAGACCAGCCGACAAAGGGGGCCCTATTGTACTTATGGACTCTACTGATTATAATGATAGGATGACACAACTGTTAGGTGATGAAAAGTTCTATCGGCGAATAGATATGGAGGTGGTGAAAGAGAAAGTTTTTGAGGTTTATTACATGTTAGATGACCTTGTTTTGTCATCAAGCATTACTGAGGAGTTGTATGGATACTTTAAGGTCACTAACCCGGTGTTACCAGTAATTCAGGGTTTACCGAAGATCCACAAGTCTCAAACAGAGCCTCCGATGAGACCGATTGTTGCCGGGCAGGGGTGGGTTACTGAGCCACTCTCAGTTTACACAGAGACCCAATTAAGACCTTTGGTTGACATGAATAGTCATATACTTAAAGATAGTAAACAGTTTTTAGTGGACTTATATACGTATAGTAGTCAGCTAGGTGAGGATAAGCAGTATTATTTGGTCACCTTGGACGTTGTAAGCCTATTTACTGTAATACCTAATGACACAGGCATTAACTATATACAAGAATATTTAAGCTCACATTCAGATTTTTTGATTAATAAGATAGAATTGCTCACACTATATTTGGAAACTATTTTATCGAACAATGTATTTGTTTTTGGAGAGAATATATATCTTCAAAAAGATGGCGTAGCTATGGGCACGTCTTGTGCAAATAGCTACGCCAATCTTGTAATGGCAGCATGGGAAGATAAGTTTTTATATGACTCTGATTTGTTCAAAAAATTTGTAGGGATGTACCGTAGATTTGTAGACGACCTCTTTTTTGTTTGCGAAAAGCAGAAACCTGATCTCACCGCAATGAAGGTAAAGTACTGAGCGGTTGCTGTTTAACAAACTTCCCAAATCCACAGTTCAAAGAAATTGTCGGCAGTCAGAAAGTAAAAGTAAAACTCTTCTTTATTATGAATATAATTGAGAGGTGCTTCGCGTGGTCACAGCCACGCTTCATCAGACAAATGAAGATTCTACAATAAAGTGCTTATATACTACATAAATTATATAAATTAATTAAAACCAAGTTCTATGTAATTAGGTACCTCATTAGACATTTAAAGCAACAATGCTTAGCTCCCAAGATCAACCGACAAACTATCGGAAGCAATGCTTTCATTAATGATAAATACAGATTCTAAAATAATACAGATTCTAAAATAAATCTTGAACATAACTCGTGATACAGTTTGTAAATTAAAAGTGTAAATATACGATATATAATGAGTTAGACAAACAAACAACCATAGAACTTAATGTAGTTCAACTATAACTCTGCGCTTAGGTGAGATAAATGAAAGCAATGAAAACACTGCGCAACTGAAAGCTGACAGGTATAGCCCTAGAAAGACTTATTTGCGGTTGCCAATGCAACTGAACAAATAAGTAAACATTTAAACATTTAAAGAACTTAGTGCAGTTCAGCAGTTAGTCCATATTTAGACAAAAGGCAATAGGAACCTTGCGCATCAAAATGCTAATAGAAATAATGCTAGGTGAGCGTTTATGCGGTTACCAACGTAACCGGAGCTTACATTCATTTAACATGAAATATTTAAAAATGTACACCAGATTGTATATATAATAAGTTTAAACAAACAAACAATCATAGAACTTGATGTAATTCAACTATAACTCTGTGCTTAGGTGAAATAAATAAAAGCAATGAGAACACTGCGCAACTGAAAGCTAACAGGTATAGCCTTAGAAAGACTTGTTTGCGGTTGCCAATGCAACTAAACAAACAAGTAAACATTTAAAGAACTTGGTGCAGTTCAACAGTTAGTCCATGTTTAGAAAATAGGCAATAGGAACCTTGCGCATCAAAATGCTAATAGATATAATACTAGGTGAACATTTATGCGGTTATCATCGTAACCGGAGCTTACATTCATTTAACATGAATTATTTAAAAGTGTACACCAGATTTCTATTAAAGCATTTCTAAGAATATATTTGTACTTAAAACACCATTATAAATACATAGTTGCTGTGTGTTCTATCGATATCTTTTTAAAACAAATAAAATCATTTAAATAGTTTTACATACTTGATTAAGTCTTGCTATAAAAATATTGTTAAAACATCAAAAGATACAACTCAGAGCTCGAACCAAGTAACATAAAAGTATATCACAGATCAAATAGGGCCCGAAGCAAAGTCTAATGAAATGTGCTAGTGACTTGAAGCATGAACGTACCCAGTAGGGCTCAAATAACATAGCAATATAGCAATATATAGCAATGCTAAAAAGTGCTAAAAAATGGTACCATACAGGTAAGAATACATAAATAAATAAATCCGTATTAAAATTAAAATTAATCAATGGTTAGAGTTTATATAACAGGATGCTCACTTTGCATTACAGCTAATAGACAAAATCTATTTATGTAAAAATGATTTAATTTAATTTAATATAACATAGATCCAGGAATATAACTATATGTTAGAACATATAAGTATTAAATATAAACTTAGCTAAATATACTAGTTGCCCATAAAGTACAAAACATATGAATTATAGAAAATAATATATACATTTAAAAAACGTAAAATGACATGTGAAGAATGCCTAGTTTTGAGCCAATATTATTATAGAAATATTATTATAAAAATATATTAAGTTATGTAACTTATATCATGATTTTAAAGACATTTGGTAATAAGAGACGTGCAACTAAAAAATATATATATATATAGTATTTGTACATAAATGTTAGCGTTTCCTATTATTTAAAATGGGTTTAATAGAAACTGAAGTATTCAGTCCTGGGTAACTATGAGCATTAAATTTTAAAATCCACTTTAATTCTGCCAGGGCTAGATTATTTATATTATCTCCGCCCCTGGGATTTAGGTTTATTTTTTCAAGTACCCTAAATAGAAAATTATGTTCTTTATGTTCTATTATATGCTGTGCTAATGCATTAGTATCTATTTCTTTTCTTTTATTTCGTATAAATGATCATAAATGCGATCAGTTAACCTTCTTTTAGTTAATCCAATGTAGAATGCTGTGCATTTTGTACAAGTTGCTAAATAAACCAGGTTTTTTGTCTGACAAGTAGCTGCAACATTAATGTGATAGGTAAAACCTAAGGTGGAATGAGTAAAGGTTGAATCTAGACAAATCATTTTACACCTGGTGCAAGAACCACAAGAAACTGTTCCCATTACTTGGGTAGGTTTCTTAGTATTTAGTACAAAATCTTTACATAGAATTTGCTTCAAATTGGAGCAATTTTTGTATAAAAAGGAAGGAAAGTTACCTACCAAATTAGATACTAAAAAATCTGTCTGTAATATGTTCCAGTTATTCCGTATAACTGTCTCCAAACATTTTACATCGCTAGTGTATTTTAAAATATATGGTATTTTTATATTGTCATTGCTATTTTTATGTTTAAAAGAAATATATTTCTTAACAGTGAGTGGTGTAAATTCTGTAGAATGTATAGTTTTATTTTTAATGGAGTTGACAAGCTTAAAATTATAGCCTCTATCTAAAAATAATTGCTCTAACAGGTCAGATTCTTTTACTAAAACAGTGTTTTCCTGGCAAAGTCTAGTCAGCCTAGTAAACTGGCTTTTAACTATTCCTGGGAACATATGCCTAGGATGCATGCTGCTGAAATGAAGTAGTGTGTTGGTCCAAGTAGGTTTCCTGAAGATAGAGGACGTGATTTTTCCTTGCTCAGTAAGAGTCAAGGTAACATCCAGGAATTCAACCTGTTTCATGGATGCTTCCACTGTGAATTTCAAGTAACTAGTGGTAGTTTCTAGATGGTGTAAGAAACATGTAAATTCTCTAGGGTACCTTGCCAAATTAGGAGAACATCGCCTACAAAGCGCTTGTAGAACTTAATTTTGTCAAAGCAGGATTGGTGAATAAACGCTCTTTTTCCCAATTTAGGACTACTAAATTTGCATACGTGATTTACGCATGGGGTGCCCATGGCTACACCCCATGTCTGCAAATACGTTATGCTATCAAACATAAAGATGTTATTGTTAAGCACTAGATCCAAGAGCTGACAAATTAATATAACTTTATCAGAGGAGAAGTTAGTATCTCTTACAAGTAATTCTCTGATTGCTTCCAAACCCAAATCATTGGGGATGGACGTAAAAAGATTTTTTACATCTAATGTTATCAGCATATATTCATCTATCCCAGTATTCAGTGTTACATCCTTAAGGCTGCTTAGTAAATCATAGGTGTCTTTTAACAGAGTTGGAACCGAATCCACTACAGGCCTAAGATATTTTTCAAGAGCAGTTGAAATGGTGGCAGTTACCCAATTGCAGCCTGAGACTATAGGCCTAAGGGGTATAGGATGTACCTGTTTGTGAATCTTGGGCAAGCCTTTTATAGTAGGAGTAGTAGGGAACTCAATATATAAGTACCTATATTCTTCTGGTGTAATTTGTCGGCACATTAGAAGGTCATGTAATGTGGCATGTACATTAGTTATAATAGAGTAGACTTTTTTCTGAGAGATAGTGGAATAAGTTTCTTGATCTGATAACATATTTAACATCAAAGTAACATAGTCTGCAGTATTCATAACTATAATACCACCACCTTTGTCTGCAGGTCTAAAGGTGATGTCAGGAAACTGTTTGAACTTCTTTAGAGATGCCATTTCACCAGAAGTTAAGTTAACATAAGCTATTTTGTTTTTCTTAGTAGAAAAGAGTTTATAAAAATCTCTCTCACAGGCCTTTAAGAAACAATCAATACTGAAGGGTAAAGGAGGTGAAAAATTACTCTTTTGTCTTAGTGACACATATTCAGATTGTAGAGTTTCAGTGTTGTTCGTTGTAGTAGTGTTTTTAAAAAACATTTTAAGGGCTACATTTCTACAAAAAATATGTAGCTCACATAAAACATCAGCCAAGTTGCTGCATTGTGCTGGTATGAAATTTAAGCCCTTGTTAATCAAACTAGCATCTGATATACATAAATCATAGTTAGATAAATTAACAAATATGTCAGTCACATCCTTTGCCTTCGATTCGTTCCATATCTCTCTTCTGAACAAGCAAACAAGTCTTTCTAAGGCTATACCTGTTAGCTTTCAGTTGCGCAGTGTTCTCATTGCTTTTATTTATTTCACCTAAGCACAGAGTTATAGTTGAATTACATCAAGTTCTATGATTGTTTGTTTGTTTAAACTTATTATATATACACAATCTGGTGTACATTTTTAAATATTTCATGTTAAATGAATGTAAGCTCCGGTTACGTTGGTAACCGCATAAACGCTCACCTAGCATTATTTCTATTAGCGTTTTGATGCGCAAGGTTCCTATTGCCTTTTGTCTAAATATGGACTAACTGCTGAACTGCACTAAGTTCTTTAAATGTTTAAATGTTTACTTATTTGTTCAGTTGCATTGGCAACCGCAAATAAGTCTTTCTAGGGCTATACCTGTCAGCTTTCAGTTGCGCAGTGTTTTCATTGCTTTCATTTATCTCACCTAAGCGCAGAGTTATAGTTGAACTACATTAAGTTCTATGGTTGTTTGTTTGTCTAACTCATTATATATCGTATATTTACACTTTTAATTTACAAACTGTATCACGAAGGTTATGTTCAAGATTTATTTTAGAATCTGTATTATTTTAGAATCTGTATTTATCATTAATGAAAGCATTGCTTCCGATAGTTTGTCGGTTGATCTTGGGAGCTAAGCATTGTTGCTTTAAATGTCTAATGAGGTACCTAATTACATAGAACTTGGTTTTAATTAATTTATATAATTTATGTAGTATATAAGCACTTTATTGTAGAATCTTCATTTGTCTGATGAAGCGTGGCTGTGACTACTTTCACGCCGGAAGCGCTTACCTCTCAATTATATTCATAATAAAGAAGAGTTTTACTTTTGCTACGGCTGCCGACAATTTCTTTGAACTGTGGATTTGGGAAGTTTGTTAAACAGCAACCGCTCAGTACTTTACCTTCATTGCGGTGAGATCAGGTTTCTGCTTTTCGCATTTGCACCTGTTTGTGTTACCTGACCTCTTGGAGTTGCAGTTACCTCTTGGGTTTTTTTCTCTTTTTTGTTTGGTTAGGAGATATCGACACTTTGAGAAGTTTTGTAACTTATATGGCTACTTCCACTGACTTCTTGAAATTTACCCTGAACTATTCTGACAACAAGATTTCATATTTGGATGTTGATGTGAATAGATTAGAAAATGGACTATTGAATACTTCTATTCATAGAAAGTTATGTTATAGGAACACGTTACTTCATAGGAATAGTATGCACCCTCAGCATATATTTTATAACATATTAAAAGGACAGCTTATGAGGGCATCAAGATTTAATCCAACGGAGGATAGTTACAGGAAGGAAGTAGAAGAATTGAAAAGTAGGTTTATTGCAAGAGGTTATGATGTTAAAATAATAGAGAAAGTTATTATGGAAGTACATAAGCTAAGAACTACCAGGGCAAGACCATATTTCTCTGAACAAACAAGTAGCTCAGAAGATAGTATAGTAATGGAAAGAAAGGACACTAGACCATCTATGTTTTTCACCAGGGATACACGTGAAGTAAGGGATATGATGATTAAACACTGGGATATCCTACTATCTGACAGTGAAATAGGTAAAATAGTAGGACCAGAACCTAAATTAGCTTTTAAAAATAAACCCAACCTGAAAAGGCTTTTGTGTAGACCTAAGAATTTCAGTACTAAGAGAAGGATAATTAGAACAGATAGGAACACCGTACCCTGTGGTAAATGTAACCACTGTATACATATAAATGAAGAGATGGTGTTTGTACACCCTGTTACTGGATATGCATTCTATTTCCATACAGACACTAGTTGTGATAGTAAAAATGTTGTTTACCTGGCAAAATGTCTGGTTTGCCCTGCGTTCTGTATTGGGAAGACCAATAGAGTTTTTAAAGATCGTATTAGGGAGCACAATTATCATATCCGACTAGGATCTGAGTTCAATGCTCTAGCGAAGCACTGTAAAGAAGCAGGTCCTGACCATATTTTTAATTTTTGCATCATACAGCAGTTGCAGGAGAATTACAGAGGAGGTGATTTAATCAATAGGACATTGGAATGTGAAAGTAGATGGATTGTAAGGTGGAGGGCAGATGAATTACCAGGTCTGAATGATAAAGTTCAAATTAAACCTTTCCTAAGAAGCAGGAGGGTTTACAGACCAAAATGAGTTATTTTAAAAAAGGGGTTATCCCTGAATAAGTATGGATATTTATTGTGTTAGTGTGGGCAAACTTTCTTGTATTGATATCTGTTGTTTGTTTTTTGAACCAGGTATATACTTTTTATTATTCCCCTTTTTAATGTTTTTATCGCATTGGTATATTTTTATTGTATGTTAAATCTCGGTTCTCTTTTAGAACTGATGAGTAGAAGTTTTAACATATTTTTAATATATATTCTTATATCAAAGTGTATTGTGTTATGTACCTAGTGTTAGCGCTTTAAAAGCTAATTTAGTTTTGAAAGTTTTCCACCAATTGCAACCTTTGGAGGGCTATTTAAATAATGACTTAGTTGTAATGTTTGTAAAGTCTGAAGAAGCCGAAAGGTGAAAGCGCTTACTGTCTGTGTTTTTCTGTGTTATTCTGTGAATAAAGATTCATTTTGTATGAGCTGAACAGCAATCTGGAATTTTCTACAACTGGTATTTACGAACTTTAAAGAATGCAGGCGCTTGAAGAATTTCTATTTGAACTTTTGAGCTGTTGGGACTGTGTTTATATGCCATCAGGGAACAGCGCTATATGGTGACTGACTTTATATATTTTTTACTGACGCTGTTCCCGAGCTCTGTCGGCGTGCTGTGCTGCACTTGGTTATTTTACCTTTAATCTGCTTTTAAAATGAATTTTTAAAAGTTGGGCTCAGCAATCTTTTTTTGGTTTATTGAAATAAACTGGGGTTAGAGGGAAAATTGTGTATGCTACTATGTCTAGCTTACCAAAATACAGTTGGTTCAT
>NW_025053191.1:0-10304 GCF_019279795.1 Protopterus annectens | reverse complement strand
ACGACCCCACTTTGCACTTTTAGCAGATGTGATGCCCTTTGAGGGTGGTATGAGGCATCTATATTGCTATACAGTGTGAAGTACAGACACTGTGCCATTGCATGGAATCCTGAGGCGTCTCCATTGATATATAGTGTGGAATACACATACAGTGCATAGCCATGACTGCGTGCATACACAATACATACATACTGTGGATTGTGACCCACGTCGCTGAGGTGTATACACACTAAACCATGCTGTGTCATGTGTGACAGGTCACCGGACAACATACCGATGACAGCCCTGCACAACTGCTAACATGTCTTAGCTGCCTGTCAACCATGTCCACACATGGCAGACTGCTCAATACACCATGTTCCACATGACATGTGTGTACCACACACACACGGTGCATGGCTGACAGTGATGTCCGACAGCAGCAAGGGAACTGTACGGCATCTCTGGCCTGATGTGGTGTCTGTGTATGTGTGTGTAAGCTGTACAGGTGACAACCTTCATGCTGTGACACAGTCATGATGTGCAACACATGGTATGTGGTCAGATTAAGTGACACCTCCACAAGCTGTGCACAGGCTATTAGGATGTCCAGTGTTCCACATCTACTATATAACCATTCAACAAAGGCTATAGATGGACCGTGTGTACACAATGTGCAACAGGGTGTACACACATACACATCACATCTACTGTGTGTTACTACATGTCTCTGGCCATCCTCCATGGCCATGTGTGAACATGTGTTGGCCAGAGGTCTGTGATGGCCATCTATGTCACCTGTCTGTTGTCCCACATATGACATACACCATGGAAATGTCAGATACTCCAGTGTCCACAGGGTTATACAAGACGAGAGTTGTATGTTTGGTATGTGGGAATGTTTTATTGGATAGTGCAGGCGAAAATGTTGCAGCTACTACATGTCTGGAGCCTGTCAGCTGGCTCATCACACTGTCTCCACTCATTGCAGGGCCCATTCCACAATGGTGGATCATGTGGGCTGCCAATCCCAAATCACTGTGTAGTACTTTGTTGCATACCCCATGTATTTGTTATGATGTACATAAGCCACATATTCATACATTGAACAACACCTCACCATTATGGACAGCTGCCACACATCTATCAATGAGAGTTACTGTGAGAGCATGTTGTTGTTTCAGGTTCTTTGTAGATATTTCACATGGACACCCAGTGTGAGTGATGAGTGCTGCGACTTGTATATGGTGACTGGGCCGCGTATGTGGCCGCAAGTGTTAAGTGGCCACATGGCAAATAGATCTGTCCATTCACATGCCTGATACTGATAACTGTCTCACCTGCAACGAACTGCTGTCTCTGGGACAAACCAGAGATACCTGTATAGGGGTGACACAGCGATTAGATCATTATCCATGACTGTATGACATCTACAGGGTGCACTTTGCATGTTAACACATTCGCCAGTACAATAGCATATACTACAGAGTATGCACATGTGTGCATACACAGGGTAGCATACTATAGTATGCGGCATGTGTGTAAACATACCTTGCATATGATGTTACATTACATAGTGTACAGTGACACATGCAACTACATGGGATATAATATTTCTATGTGCAGTAGTGACTTACCAGGCAACTCCAGGCTCTGTGGTTGGGAGACACCCACCTCCACGATGGCAGCTAGAGTTTGTGGATGCTGTTCTGATGGGGTCCCCAGGCTGGCCAGTAGCTCCTGGGTTTGTGGCCCACCACCTGTTCTACCTTTTTCCCTGGTGATTGCATTGGCACGCTGTTTAGCATGTCGGATCAGGTCCGTGCAATGTCTGCGCACCTGCTGGTAGGTGCGGTTATGGCCACCCACATCATTGACCCTCCTGCGAAGTTCCTGCCACAGGTCATCACGCTGCTGGCCATGCTGTGGCAAATGGCTGAACAGTTCCTCATAGTTGTCATGGAGGTATGGTATGAGTGCATCATCCTCCATGTGGCTATATGCCGGCAGTCGTGATCGAGGCATTATCTGTAAGACATAATGATGGAGACAGGTCACAGCATCTCAGAGATGCACAGAGACACAGATGCACATTCATGTGTATTACAGTTAGTACTTATGAACAGTTGTCTTTACAAATCGTCATGACACTCACACAACTGACATGTTTGTTTCACACACATGTAACACGCAATGGGTATTGGATATTATCACCATATACATGTGTCACCTCATTACATTGCTCATACTCCATGTGAATGCTGTCGTGATGTGGTCATGTCTGTTTGCCTGTACTGGTGTTCCTACCTATCAGCACATGCCTGGATGTGTGCACATGAATGCTGTTGACGTTGATGCTGTGTATATGTCACATATCATCACATACACTACCTTCATGGACATGGGCAGTGACAATGCAGACATGCGCATGGAAACCTTTACTAGCATGTGTTTTGCCACATACATCTACACGGCACTGTACAACAGTTCAACATCCTGCCACGTATCACCGCTGTTGCACATGTGATGCACATGGGACAATGGCTATCCGGATGGTATTCGCAGGGATGGTTATCAACTATAGCATGTACGGCCAGGTTCATGTAGTATCCTGTATGCCCTGGGCCATGTATGGCCATAGGATGCCAGGCTTTCTAGCTGTACCCAAAAGCCATGTTCCCAGCACAGGTGAATCATGCCACTTTTGATCCAGACAGTCATGATACATCTACCATGGGTCACCCCCTGGACAGGGTTCCCCAAATTGGTATGGAGGAGTATGCACTTTTATGGCACGGGGATCTGTGCATGGGGGACCCTGTACTAGGAGGTGGCTTCCATGATATGTCTTTCAGATCGGGAAATTTATGTAGCATGTCCAACCGGGAATGTCTTTATGCAGGGTGGGCATGCTGCATAGTGGAGATAGGATTGTGAAGGCTGGGGGCCCCATCCCAGCATGGCCAATACCCTTAAAAGGGTGATATGTGATCCGATATTGGATGAGTGCTAGTATGGCCCAATGATCTCCATGTCTGGATGGCACCCTTCATGACTTAGGTTGCCTCTTATGACTACCTAATAGCCCTGGTGATGTCACTAGCTCAGGGGGTAAATGCACAGCACACCCCTTTACACACAGTGTCCATAATGTTGACCGCCCGAGGTGGTAGTTAATGGTACGTTTTTAAACATAGGGTGACAATGCAATAAGCTGCTGTCAGTTGTGCACATATGTCACACACCTCACCCACAAACCCATGCGTATGTTATCCACAACACTGATCAGCATTGCCCCTAGGTCATGGCCATTCACATTCAATATGCAGATGCCACCCATTTTCTGTGTGGTATGGGCTACAATGGGGAGTAAACACATTAACCCAGTTTACTGTAGTGCCATGGTGTGTATGCACATTCCTCAGACCCCTTTTTTAGTGTTGCTTCTGTGAACAGGCCACTGCTAGAACACTCCTGTGAAAAAGGTACATGTAGTATTGAGTTAGGTGGAACACAGTAGGGGTGATGATGTCCACTGACCTTCACGGGTATGCTTTGGGTGTGTAACATCATACTGTAATCTAACTGACTGCTAAAAAATCTGTTGATTAAGGTTTTTAGGCTTTCAGACCCTACTCCCGGGTGTAGTGCTGTGCCCCCATTATGAGTGGCATCTCCCTTTGGGTTGTGATGACTGTTAGTGTGATCCATTCCTATTTTTACAGACTGCCATGAACCTATGTTTTACATGGCAGTGTATGTGTAGAGCCAACTGTTTTGCCCTATGTGTATTGTACACCGGGGTTTGGACAGGTCACATGCAGCCAGATGTACCTTGTACCATGATAGTTATGTTTGGGGGTCTGTCATGTTCATGGATTGTTTGTGTACCTATTCATGAGTTGAAATTACCCACCCTATCTGTATTGCATGCATCTACACTTGTTCAGAACATGTACACACTTATGAGCTACTAATTACTTTATACTAAACCTACTCATTTCCTCCTGGTAAACCTGTTTGTCCTTACATTTCCCGCATGCTTGCAGTAACAGCTGTTTTAAAAACCCCACATATCTTGTGAGTACTGGTTGACTAGACAGGCATGTCCAAATGTCAATTACAGTGTTATTGCCTGTCTATATGATGGGGCCCAAAATGTGGCAAATAGCAATTGGTTCACAATGCTCACCTCCTAACATACACACTACAGCCCGTGGGAGATGCACATTGTAGCCATCTGGAGGAATGCTTCTCCAACACAGACTTACCCTGACAATCATGTGGGGGTGTTAAACATTTGCAGCCACACCCCTCATCACATAGTCTCAGTAATTCTCCACCACAGGCCACACAAGTAAGGTACAACATTTGGGAACCCCACCATACTACCCTTTTAGGCAACGAGGCAGCCCCCCTCACCAAAACAACACCAATTGCTTATAGGCCACAGACTCAATTTTGCCCTCAATACAGCCAATAGGGGGTTAAACATCACAACACACTAGTCATAGGTGACTCTGTAGGCGTCACACTGAAGTCCCACTCAGCAGGCCCACAAGGTGATAGTCACTGACATCTGGGTGTCGGGAACAGGATCCACAATGTGACCTTGCACTCAGGTCACTCCTCAACAGGTACAATATGGCTGTCATTCTCCACGTTAGTGTGAATGTTTCCTGATGTAACTTCCTGAATTACGTACAGGGACATGCAATAAAGTTTCCCATCTTGTGTAGCCCAGGCACGCCTCAGCTCCTGAGAAGTATTCTTGTATTAGTTCAGACTGATGACACAGTGGAACAATGGAATTATTCATGTCACAGTTGCCTATGTGTTCGGTGTCATTCCAAGCGGGTATCCAGTATCTGTCTGCTTTGACTGACATGGTCTACAAACTCAATGTTTTGCCACAGATGGCCTCGCAACTGTTGGCCCTGGGATTATGGGTAAGATCTCAGGCTCTTGCTGCTCCTATACTGCCTGTTTTGTATCACTACTTGCATCAATATGGTTCACCACCTGAACAAGTAAAGCAAGCAAAACCTGAGGGTTGTTACTCAATGCTTCGACATCTCCATCTCAAATGCACCCATCCCAGGCACTCCTTATAATGGACCACTTTGATGTTCTTCTGCAGGTGACCGTGACCTGCTTCTAGGACTCCGTGAACACCCCTGCACCGACAGGCTATTACACAGACCACACCTTTCAGTCATGTAAATCCAGGACCACAAATAATTCCAATGCAGAGGTGTAACTCCATATGTCACAGGGATGTACACACCTCCATGCTGGTGGCTTAGCACCATGTAATTCAGAGGCAATCCAAGTGCAAATCTAACTGTGGCCAGAACTGCTGTACAAATTGTAGCTTGCTACGTGGTTCCACACAACATACCCCATGGTTAACATCCCTCATTTCTTGGTGTGTACTGGAAAGTAGGGTTCACACAGGAACTACTGATGTGACACTGACACTACCACACACCTAACTGTGATACTCTACCACAAAATACTGGGACACATTAGGCCAACAATCGTCGCGGGCTGGGATAAACTCCATTCGGGTTTGGGTACCAACATATACACACCCACCACCAAGGCCAACAATATCATAGACCTGGGACACATCACCAACATGTGTGACTGGTGTAACAATAACCTGGGTATCCCCTCGTTGGTCAGTCTCCTAATGTATGCTAATCACCTCTTGTTATCCACATCACGGCACCACACCCTTCACAGAAAACACAGTACAATATTTCTACAGAGCCAATCCTTCACGCTTTGTATGACAGAGAAACGCTTTTATCACCCGCAAGGAGATGGACAATATAGTTACAAAACAGAAACATTCCCAACTGCACTTCATTAGCATCTCACACGACCGCATGGACCATATCCCACACAGAGCCATGACAGTACCCACTACATAACTAACTCTCTGTGTCCACTGCCATGGACATACCGTACGACAGGAGGAGACAGTTGCAAAGTAGGGTACACTCCCAGGGGTGGGGTAGCTCCCTAGTCAGCCTCAGTTGGATTCTGGGATCCCTTCTTACATCCACCAACACTAGCTACGTCAACATTACTGTGACACATTCAAAGGACTACCACTAAGCATTATGGAGGTATGTCACTACTCTCGATGGCAATACCCACATCTGCTCTGACATACAACGGTTAGGCAGACACATTACAGAACCGACTGATATTGGCAACAACCTGGCAGCTAACTTTACACCCCTCTCACACCCTCATGGGCCCACATCTATACAGGATCAATGCAGAGTCCCTGCGGTCACAACTACGCCATTCAGACCTGCTCTCTCTAAAGCCTGGAACACACACTCCATGTGACCATCCTACATCCCAGGCTGCATTTTACACAAACCTCAGAATGACATGGATCCCCACTTGGGCACCAGATTCACTAGTAGCCTTGTATCAGGCATTGTGGACCCTGACTGGCACACAGCAACAGTTATCACACTCCACAGAGGTGGTGCCACAATGGACCAGAGGAACTATTGCCCTATACACCTGACTAGACTGTTCTGCTAGGCTATTGAGAACATCATCATGGAAGTCCTTCACAGAGACATTGTTGGCCTACACACCTTTGATACCACCCAGGTTGGATTTGTTAGATCCACAACATGGCTCCTAAACCTGGTGGAGTCCTGCAAGACAGTTACCAAGGTCGTAGATGATGGTAAGGGGGTCCACACAGCCTACCTTGTCCTCTCATTGGCTTTCAACACCGTTCACCATTCTGGTATTGTCACTATACACATCCACCTGCACAGCGACCCATACATCCTGGGATGTTATGCACAGTGGCTCACGGACAGGACACACACGGTGAGGGTAGCATACCATAGTTCCTACTTTACATCAGTTACAATTGACATATCCCAGTCCTCAGTACTAGGGACCCTCATGTTCGTTATGGACTTCCCTGAGGTACATTCCAGCACAAACGGACTTTCCCTGAATAGGTTTCCAGACGACTGCAAACTAAGGGCCATGATAGATTCACCAGCTAATATACACACCCTCCATATGGATATCACTGTGACAGATACCTGCCGTCGGTAACATGGCCTCAAGCAGCATGGCAGATGGTGCATAGACATACCCTTTGGATTACAACAATCACCCTGTGACTATCACATAGGTGGTGGTCCCCTACATACATGGGACATTATAAGGCATCATACTACACACATAGATAGCACCCACTCCTTTGATAACCTATTGCCAAGTGGGCGTGGATATCCTTCTACATGGCCACCGTAACCTGTACTGGTTTGTAGCAGGAACAAAGCCTGCCATTGTACCTCTATACTCCTGACTTATGAAACACATTCAGGGGTACAACACTCCCTTTGGGGTGTAGCTTACGGGACAGCAGTAGCTTTAAATACCACAACATTACCACACCAACAGTATTACTCACCTCCAAAGGATGACGTATGCAGCACAACTACTGGAACCCCAACTGTAGTCATTTGCATACTCGGAGGTGACCTCTGCTGAACATACAAGGCCCATGTACACACCAATATTGATGGATATGCTCCACATAAGCAACATAAGCAAAGGCCACTAAGAGCGACATGCTCTGGGATATGTACCCAAATGCTACGATGAGTAGCACGTGCTGGAGGGATACATTCCTGAAACAGACACTCACCATGCTTTGGAACATGATTCCTATGTACATCAGACAGGGACCTCACTAGCACTCTTCATGAGGTACCTCGATGGGTGGATGGGGGACAGACATGTATGCCAGGGATTACTGCAGTGGCTGTACTGTACACAGGTGCAGGAAACAAATGGCTGTGCTGTTCAAAGGCACAGGACAGTAACCTAGGGAGGTGCCGCCAGTGACAACACTGTATTAGGGCTTACAAATGGACTTGGCCAGACAGCATAGTACCTAACTGTGAATCTATTACATGTCCTTTGTGCATGGATAATTGAGTAGCTCTTCCATTTCCATTAGCTATCATGCTGTTACACTGTCTGGTGACTACAAGACATATGTATCCTGTTAATGTGTATTGTACAGTCCAATACACATACCTTATGTTTGCATAATATACCAGTCATGCTATGTAAAATATTTGACTTATCTACCTACAATACTGTACTTTACACATATTTGAAACCATATCCCATGATGCAAAGCATAATCGCACAACAGGAACACTTTAGGCATGTTATTCTCATTATATGCCCATACATATGCCTACTGTTGCTGTATATCGACATACGCTATCCCCTGTTATGGCACATACTTGTTGGACATACCCTACCACCAACAGCGGCTGGAGTGGAATTGTTATGTTTAAAGCCCTTATGTAGCATCCCTTGTGGTGTTGTTTACCTTGTGGCCCACAGCAGTACACACAATTTCTACAAGCGTTACTATGCTCAACAAGACATCACTACATAATACCTTTTCCCACTGTCTGCATTGCGTACACTTTCATTTATACAGAACAGGCACTACATACACTAACATACTGAGTGTTCTACATACCTTCTTAGTGGTCCGAGTATACAATACTATCTGTGTTACACCTTTCCTCTTTAAACGATTCAATGGTATGAGCATACGGTTTGAATGTATGGCAAGCCATCGTTTTATACGTGGATACCTGTAACATGTGGTATCCTGCCACCAATTGGTGTTCCGGAGTAAATTATTACATGCACATCAGCTGTGCAGCTACTCCATTGGCCAATTACACGGCAACAGTGGTGTATAATTGAATACTCCACTTGGGCGTTGTCCTTTTGCCCTACCTTCGAGGGAGACGGTCTGGATGTATTGTATTGTGATGAATTGCAACAGCTATATGGAGAGACCCAGATACTTTGAAATCATGTCCCCCGTGGATTGTGTGTGACGGCTACAGTAAATAGTTCTACATGTGAATGTAGCTGTTATCTCAACCGTCTGTTACGAGACTATTGCAAATGAAACCTGTAACATCGGCGTCTGTTCCATTGTACAACAGCAACAATTTCACATGGTGCCATTACAAGTGTGTCTCTCACAAGGTATGTTAACACTTCTGCAGATGTCATTGAGTGAGTGGATGTTTGTGATGTTATTACAGTCTGTATTGCAATTGTTTCGGCTGTGGGGCAGATGTAGGTGGGTGTACATAGCAGATAAAGGTTTGTGGGGACTGCATTTATACATATTCCATATGTGTGTGGGGGCCCCTTCCCTAATTGAAGACCTGTCATTTAGTAGACTAATACTATGGTTATTGCAGGCTTAGTCATTAAACCATTGTTAATTGGTTCCTACATAGCATGCAGGTGATGTTGATCCTTCAATCCCTCCCAAATACATCAATATGTACTGAACTGTTGCTACATGAAAGCTGTCGTGTGTATTTCTATCACAAGTATTTGCACTCATTGCTGTTGTGTTGGTGACTCCTACTCTTTGTCTTGGGTTGCCACCTTTTCAATTGCCCATATTGGGACATTTGCTGGGCACACATCAGGGTTTAGAGGCCGACACAAACACTGTCAGTACAAAGGATAGAACTTACTTTTGCCCTACATTGAACCTTTTATTCTTGTAGCACTTTAGCTGCTTATTATGTTTCTTGTAAAATTTACGATTTGAGAGACGGACATAACTATTACATGCAACTATTACTTCATATATCGGACATCACTATGTCCTACAATCACGGTACATTTGCCATTTTTAATATTTGTTGTCAGGACACAACTGCCCAAAGAGGGACTGTCCCTCTCAAAGTGGAACAGGTGGTAAACGTATGCTTAAGGCCGGATATGACCACAACTACTGTAATAATCTACCTCCGAGTTTGCATAAACAGACCCAGATGCCCAACACACACACACACACACACACACACACACATTACAATCCCACGGAAACACACAACGCACTCTCAACACGAACTTACACACACTACAGCAATCGGAACCACACTTATACACAGTACCTACCTGGACCACAGCACTGGCAGCGATAGCTACATGTCCCTTGACATCATGATAATATTACTCGCTGTTATACTGTTCAGGTACTGTGATCTTTCTGTTTTTCATCCTCGTGCTTACGCGTGTCAGTATGTAAAGCATTCGGTAGATGGCAGTATCCTATTCATTTGTAACTCCATGGTTGTGTGCATGTCATTAACCTGTCTTTATATTTGCAGATATATGTATTTCAGTATATATCGACATACATCTCTCTATCACCCTTTCTATCTCTATTTTATATATATATATATATATATATATATATATAT
>NW_025053190.1:0-9865 GCF_019279795.1 Protopterus annectens | reverse complement strand
GGGGGGTTTTTTTGTTTTTAAAAATTTTTTTTTTTTTTTTTGTTTTTTTTTTTCTGTGTGCCTGTGTGAGGTGTTATGGTTACTCTCTGGTATAGTGTGTGTGAGTCTACAGGGACACAAATATTTTGGCCAGTGCAATATTTTGGAAGCACAGCTACCTTTCATGCTGTACAAGTGTTTCCTGTGTATGATAGATGAACAAGTTGCTAGTGGACTATCCTGACCATGTGAACTACCTCTACCGGGAACTGCTAGATCCAAGATTTTGACTAAAAGTCAGAATGTTATTTGGCCATGAACAAGGTCTTCAAGAAGAGTTGTCATCATGACCACAGCCATGGCCATGACACTGTGGATGACCATGTCTAGGTATGGGCATGACCACCACCACACCTCTCAATGTCTTAGAGCAAAAAATCTGGACAAAACTATAAATAAAGGGGGGACAAAGGCCCAAAACTAGGGACAATTTTTAAATATTACTCTTACAAACTTAGAAAGAACAACAGGTTTTCATTAACATACATTTTCTTAACCACAGATAGCTTTAGGCAAAGGCAAGCTAGGCAACTACCTATGGAGCCTTACAGGCCAGCCTTGTAAAGAGGGCAGTTTTTATTTACATATTTATTTATTGTAATTAACAAAGTGTGCCTTCTTCTTGGAGCCCTGTTCAAGTGTAACAGGAAGCCTGAACCATGGAGGGGGGGCCCTCCAACATACAGCTGCAGGTTGGCCAGGAAAATTTAAAAATAAAATCTTTACCTCGTGGAATGAGAGTATTTTCTTTAAGGAGGAATGTGAACATGCATGCATCATGACACCAGTGTTGAGCTAAATACATTCTACACTCCTGCACATAATTTAAGCCAGCAGTTCCTTTAAGAAATGTGTTAAATCTGTGTGTCTTCTTGTGGCCATTTGGTTTAGAAAGAAGGTAAGTGTGTGTGTGTGTGTGTGTGTGTGTGTGTGTGTGTGTGTGTGTGTGTGTGTGTGTGTGTGTATGTTACTGTGTGAGGGTAGGTGTGTGTGTATGTAATTTAAACTAGCAGTCCATTGCTCTGAAAGAGAAAGGGCAGGATTCACAAAGGCTTGCACGGAGTGTAAGAGACGTGCAACACTCCATGCAAGCCTCGCGATCCAGGAACAGCCCTAAACTCCGTGTAAGAGACCAGCTAAAACGTCTCTTACACGGACAGGGCGTGGACATGCTAAATACCTCACTTGCATCCAAAAGGTATGCAAATGAGGTATATTAGCGATCCACAAAGCATAAACCAGTCTGTGTGAGAGACGTTTTAGCTGCAGAAATGTACTCAGTTGACAACTGAGTACGTTTCTCAATTCTAACGGAGCCAGCTCCAAAAAGGGTGCATATGACACAGGCAGCATGCCAATGGCCAAATATGTGGCCATTGGCAATAAAAACCGATGCTAAAATATTAAAAATATATATATTTTTTTCGGCGATCACCGATGTTTAAACCCGGCGCAGCCCCGCGCAAATGGGCTGCGCTGTATAAAATCCTAATTAAACCCACAAATGTGGGTTTCATGCAATACATGGAATGACATTGCAGGGACCAGCAGACCAAAAACAACATGGCCACCGTGTAGTGGTTGCTAAGGGGGGAAGCTGAGTCTAAGACATGTAACTAAGCATTAGTAGGCAATCTCATGTAAATGAGGGTTAGGATACTGAATCTCACAGTCACATAGCAAATGAGCACAGTCTGAGTAGTGTAAGAGATACATTAGGGGGAGGAATAGAGCAGGAGATAGGTGACATCACAGGGGGAATGGTAGAAAGAAATGCAGTTCATTGGAGGTCAGTGTAACATGACAGATGACAGACACAGATCATGGAAAGAGGTGTGCCACTAGATAAGTCATGGAAAATCAAGAAATGGAAGGTGTACACTGTTACTTACACCAAAGTTTCTTGCTGGGTATGCATGCGCACGTGTGCACGCCATGAAGCGCGAGTAGGGCAATGTGCGCACGTGTAAGGCAGACTGAGCATGTGGGAGCATGTTGGGAGATGTTTAACACTGTTTGCGCTTGTGTGCGCGCGTGTAGGGCAGGCTGAATATGTTGGAGGCTGTTGGCAGACGTGTAACAGTATTTGCATGGGTATGCACGCATTTTAACCCGAATAAGTAGATTCTGAACTGTGTAAGCACGTGTGCGCACGTGTAAGCCACTGTGAGCGTGTTTTTGATGGTATGCACGTTGCTCCCCCCTGAGGAAACAGAAAGGAAAAAGGAAGCAACAGAATTAATAGGAAGCTAGCAGGGATAACTGCTGAAGCTAGCAGGTGACAACAATTAGAAGCAGGCAATTACACATGCAGAATAGTAGCCCAGCCCAGCACTTAAAACTCTGCAAACAGTAGTGCAGGATGTTTCTCTTAAGAGACACTGCAAGACAGGAGTAAGCTAATAGAGTGAAAACTGAAAAGCAACTCAGAACAGAAATGTTAGGGCTGCCATAGCTGTCATAATGAGACATAGGCGACTTGCTGAGGGTGGTGACAATGCAGATGGTGCCAGACAACCCACAGTGAGGAGACGGAGAAGAGTGTACAGGCCCAGGGTCACCTACCACGGGTTACATGAGCTGGAGATAGTAGGCTATAGAGTGGACAGAGAGCTCCTGCAGCAAATTGTTGAGCTGTGCAGGCCACGCCTCACACACACAGAACCAACAGAGGGGAACCCATCCCAGTGGAAACCAAGGTATGTGTTGGCCTAAGAATACTAGCAACAGGTACCTTCCAGAGACCAACTGGCAATATGATGGGGATATCACAGGCATCAGCCTTCAGGGTACTGCACCAGTTCCTGGATGCCATGTCAGCACATGTCGGTGATCATGTATATTTCCCCAATGCCCATGAGGTATTGGCCAGCAATATGCGTTTCTTCCAGCAAATAGCGGAATACCCTGAGATAGTGGGTGCAATAGACTGCACGCACATACGCATCAAAGCACCAACTGGTGAGCGGGGTAGGGCCTACATTAACCGCAAGGGCTTCCCCTCCATCAACTGCCAGGTCATGTGTGATGCCCAGGGCATAATAATGAATGTGCGTGCTGGCTGCCCTGGGAGTTACCACGATTCCCACATCTGGCATTTGACGCAGCTGTACCAGACATTTGCCAACGGGGACATCCCACACGGACCCCTAGTGGGGGATGCAGGTTATGCACTGGAGCCGTGGCTGATGACACCCATCAGAAACGCACAAACACCTGAACAGGAACGCCATAATGAGGCACACGCACAAACACGTAGTGTAATAGAGCGTGTATTTGGGCTGCTCAAGTCACGGTTCCGGTGTCTGGACACATCTGGTGGAGCCTTGCACACCAACTACATGTACCCAAATTGTCATGGTATGTGCTATGCTACATAATATGATCTTGCAAAATCAGCTGCAGCAGGACCAGCACAGGGCCGGGCCAAACAGCCCCCCACCATTGCCAAGGCCATCACAGGCAGAGCGTGACTCAGAGGAGGAACAACCTGAGCCTGCCCCAGTAGGCAGAAGAAGGCGTGCCCAGTATGCCCTGGCCTTGGCAAAGAGGCAATGCATAGCACATACACTGGCTCAGTAGGAACCCTGGGATTGACACCCCCTCTGACTCACGCAAGTAATAACATGGATGCCTAAAATGACATTACCTGCTTGCAAACATGTACAGGGAAGTGTAATATGCGCATCCGACAGAGGCAGCCCTGCAGCACCACCTGAGGCATGAATGCCATGTGTTAAGTAATGTAACACCATGTATTATATGCACACATGAGCACCCTGACTAACATCCACCCTCACCAAGCATGAAGCCACAAAATGACGATGGGATGATCAAGTGCAATAACTGGCTGAAGTAATGCAGTTAGTCAAAGGGGAGCCAATGTGTTTCAGGCTGGGAAGACATGCGGAGCATGACATGATGCACCACCTGCTAGGGGTGGCATGCACCTATCATGCCATGCCCCATGGATACTGGCAAAGGCTGTCAGTACCCACAACATGCCCTGAATAGGTAAGTCTCCAAACACAAACCCACCTTCATAGGTTCTACAAGGGATAGGAACCTAGATGTAATGCTACCCAATCACAGATGTCTAAACAGCAAGATGTGTGCAGTGTAAATGCACACAGTATGGAGAATGTAGATACCAGTCCTGTAATAGAGAACTGGGTCAAGGCTCACATCAGCACCCTAACACTACCAGGTCACACCTCATACTGTGCTGTACAGTCGCAAAACATGGAACAAGCTACAAAAGGAGGGTGACTAGCAAGAAATGGCAAGGATAACCACACCCCCATGTTGGTACCACAACAAGAAGCAGCATGGATTAGCCATGGTCAAATACCAATGGCTAAAACCGCCTCCCAGTATATAGCATGCTGCAGACTACTGTCCTAATACCAGGAACTGCACCTGGCCTATGTCGGAATACATGAATATATCAAGCTCCCCAAACCACATTATATTGCTTGACTGAAAATACCCAGACATACACCGGGAGCATTATACTAGCACCAACACAGTAGGAGAAAATTTCCCAGAATCCATAAACCAAAATGCCCAGGAACAATGTACCACTCCCACAAGAGGGGTAAGCATCCTGGATGTGATAATCAGCAACATGTGTCCTGGATGGCAAGATGAGAAGTGTACCCCTCACTGGTAAGACCAGACCATAGAGTAATCACAATGGATATACACATCCTGACCCCAGTCCCTGGCCAGAATACCACAGTGAAAAACATGTGTAAAGCATAGGTTGCAGCCTCAAAACCAACGTTGAATCCACAAAAGGCCCTGTGCAAGTGCAGAATATGGGACACACCACAGAACATGTTATACAGGCATTCCATGAACACAGCCAGGAATGCTTGGAGTATGCAATCACAAATAACAACAACACACAATGCCATACACACAGGCATCTGGCATGCTGGACTCCAGCCATAACCAAACCATGCATGAGAATGAGGAAGCTACCACATGATAGAGCAAACATAAAAAGGGAAGTAATCACTGACCAGTAGTATGGCAATAACATATGTCCACACATACAATCCACTAAGTCCAGCCACAACAAGTAGAATCTGTGAATCCAGAGGCAATGTGACACCAGTCCCAAGTACACAGACAACCACAACACCCGCCAATAAATACAAATATATGTGATAGATGCATCCATGTATCCAAACCAGAGGTTGAGCTCCACCAACTCCGTACTGTCAAAACTAGTCAGGAGGAGAAGGTGACCACATACACCACAAACTCAGTCCCACATAGACCTACCACAACTGTAAACCAAACACATAAACACAGACAAATATTCCCGGAGGCCTTAATTACAAACACACCACACCAACAGAAGCCTCCAAAGCAGATCACAAGCAACCACAACCTTCAAACATAGCACATGCAACGAATGGTACGCAAAGCTGGTGTGCCAAACAGTCACAGGCCAGAAGGAGAAACAACATGCCTGATACAGTCGTAATAGGTGTCTGTATAGGCAGACACACTGCTGTCCCACTCATCAGGCTGAACAAGGGAAAGGGTAAAGTAAGCTGCCTGTAGGCTGCCACAAAATGCCACATAACACAAGTACGCAGGTCACCCCAAAGCAGGCAGAAATATGATGCACTCAATGTCCATGCTGGTGTGAATTACCTGAGATGTACCTCTCTGGTCAACATGAAAAGAGACATGGATGGTCCCTCTGAGTATGTACCCAAGGCCGGTATGACACTGGCTGTGTGCAACATCCAACCCTCACCAAGAATGATGCCACAGTACAAACACAGAATGCTCATGTTTAACAGCTGGCACAGTTATAGCTGTCAGTCCAAGAGGGTCTAATGTCTGTCTGCTTGAGATGTCAAGCATGACAAGCCATGCTGCTGTTCCAGGGATGGCTTGCACCTGTTACCTATGCATCTGGATGCTGGATAAGGCATTTGCACGCCTCCATAGAGCCGTATGTAGGCAAGGCCAAAAAGACTACCCACCACCCTAGAAAACATAAGTGGTAGGAAACATAAGGGTAATGCTGACCAATGCCAGATGTGTAAACTGCAATATGCATGCCCCTGAGGCACTTCCCATTATGGAGAACATTGATGTCTGTGCAGTGACAGAAGCCTGCTGCAAGCCTAGTGATAGCACACCAGCACTACTAGGTTATACCACATATCATGTGTTATGGCCCCAACACCTGCACCAAAACATCAATGGAGGGGGAGTATCCATATGAAGCACAGACACACATATGGCCAGGTAACTGACAATGCACAAAGCAGCAGAGACCACCCATGTGCACATAACTGTAGTCAAAACTGCTGTACAGTCTGTAGCATGCGACAGACCACACTCTCACACACAAGAACTCCACCCAGACATCCTGAAGACACTGGACAGTATGAATGTCCCACCAAATACCAAACAAGGTACTCACAAATTACCACATAGGTGGTAAACCAATATGTATGCAAGGAGTAATCAGGGACCTAGGGACAAAGTCGACAGTAACCTGTCATGTGACACTCACAATGCCAATGTGGCTATGAAGATTGTCGATATTGGACACTGTATCATGAAAGGATTCACATCAACATCAACAGAGGTCACTGTGCTGCTGTACTGTTCCCTTATCAGACCCATAATCTAGTACAATGACTCATATGGGATGTACTGTACGTGACACCTACAGCGGTTCGGAAGACCTCATAGTTACCCCACCAACAGGCTAAAGGGTGTGAAATATATGTCATATGCTGCCTGGCTGTAGACACCCCAGCTGACTGCAGTCACAGACTGCCTACACAGAAGCATTGTATGTCTGTTGTACAAGGCCATGTCCAACACATGAGTAATGGACATGCTCCACCACAGGAAATCAAAGCCATTGGAGCTGTGAGAGTCACAGATGTCAGCCTCAACACATAATGAAATAAGATGTGCTGGAGGGACAGTTACATAACCCAGAGGCTCCACACACCCAGAAACAGGATCCCAATCCATGGTAGGCAGAGCCCCTCACTGACACCCCTCAACAGGAATATTGCCAAGTGGATGGATGACTGTACATGTATACTGGGGGTCCTCACTGTGTCACGACCATACAGAGGCACAGTGAAGAACTTCATAAATGGCCATAATAGAACATAGCAAGGGGTGGCGAAAGACACACACACTCTGGCTAGGCTTACTAATGGCCTAGGGTGTATAGCCTAGTATGAACCCATGAACCTATGAAGATACAAAACGTACAGAACACTAAGGATAATCACAAGGCTTACCCAACTGATGGTAGGAACCATGTTGGGCATCCACAGATATGCTCCGAATCACACAGATATTACAAACAACATACCAAACACACACACACATATTGCTAACATACAACCTGTCAGGTGCAGTGCAAACACCCCCCCCCCAGAGTGCAAACTACCTATCCCAGCAGACTGATGGTCCCCTGGCATTGCAGATGCTGAGGTAACAGCCATCATCTGCAAGGCAGAACACACAGCAGCAAAGGTATGTGATGGTGTCCTGTGCTGAGGCCAACATGGACTGCAAGAATAATGGAATGCCAAATCACACTACTTCCCAATGTCAGCCTTACCACAGGATATGTACCCAAAGAGCAGTGTACAACAACAGTGGTCTATCACAACAAAGGTGTTGCCTGAATGGATACTCCAAACTACCACCCCAGGATCCTGACAAGCTTGTTCTGCACAGCTATGGAAAGGATCAGTATGTACCGCAGACAGAAGGCTATTGTGGACCTACTGATACTGGACCCTACACAGTGTGGCTGTCGTAACAGCAGAACCTGCCCCTAAACATGTCTGACCCATTTGAAGCAGTCATTAAGGTCATTGATGAGGGCAATGTGGTCCACACAGTGTAGCTGGACTGTGCACATGCTTCTAGACAATACTGTATGAGTGCAGTATGGATATGTTCACCAGCTTAAATATATACCCCTATGTCAGTAGAGGGGTTGCAAACCAGACCAGGGACAGAACCGACATGGTCAGACATGCCGCATCCATGTCAGACTACAAAGCAGATATGAATGGCATCCCACAAGGCCTGGTCTTTGGCCGCCCCCACCCCCGTTCTGTATATATGTCCCATAGGTATAGGCCAACATGGAAGGACTGTGACTGAACATGTATGCAGAGGAGTACAAACAGCCCACCATATCCGACCCCCAGCTGACACAAGCAACCCACAAAAGGGCCACCTACAAACAGACAACTGTAGCCATAGCCATGTCAGCAAGCTAATTGCAGAACTGTGTATAGACAACCACCGCGGATATACAGTAAGTGCCCACAAATTACCACACAGGTGTTAACCCATGAGGTACCTAACATGTAATGTGAGACCTGGGTACAAAAGGTGATAGATATCCTGCACTGGACAAACATGTGGCTGTAGTGTTCGCAGAAACATATACTATATACCGACCCAAACATGAAGGTTGGCAGATGTAGATAAGGGGAACTCACTGTGGCTCTGCATTCATCCTCCATCAGCATCATAAGTGACTACAATAGCCCCTGTGGGATATACCACAGCAGACACCTCCATCAACTGTAAAGTCAACAACAGTACCCCACCAGGAGTAGCAAAGAGCATGAACAGATGCCATGTGTTGCCTGAGTAAACAAACTGCAGCCCCACACACCGCCATACTTCCCAGCTACAGGAAAGCTGTGCTTGATGTATGAAGCCATGTCCAACCTGGAATGAATGAACATGTTGCACCTTGTACAATCTGAATGGCAGTGAGCTATGCACATGATAGACCTGAACCCCAGCACTGACATACATAGGACAAGCTGTACAGAATGATCCATAACACAGAAGGCACCCCCACTCTTCAGTAAACTCCTGGTACAGGTCAGCCAGAGAGTCACATATCGACACCCCTCAAGAGGAATCCTGATGAGTGGATGGGAGATGGTAGGCTAACCCTGGGTATCACTGTTATGTTAGTGGTAGACGGAGCCACAGTATACTAACCATGACATATGTCATGGCAAACTCCAGTTACAATGTGTGTCGAAGGACAAACACACCCTGTGACTAACATCAGAAATGGCCTAGGGAACATTGCTAGTGTTTGCCAATGTCCATCCATGTTGTGGAATACACTAGCAATGTTGGACGAGCCTGGTGTAGGTAGTCCATATCTGAACATATTGCAACATGGTCATATGTGCACAACTGGCCCCTACACAGTCTGTTGTGCTCACTATGAAGATGTCAAGCAGTCATAGGACTAAAGCCCAGGATACTGTCCACCACAGTGAAAGTACTGAACCAGTACACTATACGGTACTACAGTGTTAGGTCATTATGAAAGTATGTTGAGAACTGTCTGCAAAGTATCCCATGCAATCCCTGCAGGCACAGTATAATCTATGTTGTGGCAGACATGAAGCAGTTGGACAGTTAGTACACAACATGACACCCAACACACAACCATAAATGTGAGATATTGTTGAAGTTCACACACACCCAAATATGTGGTGGACTTCAGAGTGCAACATATGGAAAGCTCACACTGGGCATGCTCGCACACTTTGATAAATGAGGCATATGTCAGACAGCATGCCATGGAAAGGCTGAACTGGGCATGCTCACACACTTAGGCCATATCTCTGTTTAGCAGTTGGCCACACATATCTGGTATTTGTAACCATTGTCAGTCCAGGAACCAACCACAACACAGCAATCTGCCCAGTGCACAATAACAGTTAAATTTGATACACAAGTTGGTCATAGGAACAGGGAATGCTATGGCAAT
>NW_025053189.1:0-9800 GCF_019279795.1 Protopterus annectens | reverse complement strand
ATGTCTTTGAGACAGTCATCAAGGCCCTGGATGAAGGGAAATCTGTGCATACAGCCTAGCTAGATTTAGCCAAGGTTTTTTGACACTATCTCCCACTCCAGCATCATTGACAAACTCACCCAGCTAAGTATCAACCCTTATACCATTAGATGGGTTGCTAACTGGCTCAATTATAGAACCCATATAGTCATAATAGGGGAATCCACCTCCAAAGGCAGGCCTGTAACCACTGGTGTTCCACAGGGATCAGTCCTGGTAATTCTACTGTTTGTAATATATTTCTCCAAAGTACAAGCAGAAACTAACGTCTGTAGCTAACAAAGTTTGCCGATGACTGCAAACTAGGAGCAGTCATAGAATCTCCAAATTATGTCAACATACTATAAGAGGGTCTTACACAAACAAATGATTGGTCTAAAGTCATGGCCTTAAACTCAATGTAAAAAAATGTATTTATCATCCCTTTCAGTAAGAGCAGTGTTCCTTCCTGCTAGCTGCAACATCAATACCAACACCTTAAGTATGCACTCAGTGGTGAGAGACCTGGGCATCCAGATTGACAGCAATCTTACCTTTGATCACCATGTCTCCACAGTGGTAAGACGGGCATTCTAAATTGCTCATCTCATAAGTAAGAACATTGCCTCCAGAAAAAAAAAATTATAACTTCCCTGTACTCTTCCGTCATCAGGACAATAATTGAGTACAATGCCCCTTTTGGTATGTACCTTACATTTCCAAGCACCTGCAGCAACTGGAGAGAGCACAAAGGTTCCTCAGAAGAAAAATTCAAGGTCTTCAGTGTCTGTACTATGTGGATCATCTGATGTCACTGTCACTTTATTGTTTCAGACTATTCAGATGTGATCTCTGCCTTGCATACAAGGCAATCTCTGACCCTGCTTTATTGGAAATGCTGCACATCCATAAGTCAAATGATATATGGGTTACTCACTCTAAAGAATTTAAGCTGGTATGTGACATTTATACAACCTGATGGAGGGACATATTTGTCTCCCAGAGGTTACCACACCTTTGGAACAGACTATCACTTCATGTCAAACAGAGCACCTCATTAGCCCTCTTCAAACACAGTCTGGATGATTGGATGGGTAACCTAAATTCACCCTGGGGATTCCACCTGTGCCTGTCTTGGATAGAGGCAATAGGTGCTGATTGTGGAAGTAAGAGTAGAACTTTGCTAGGCTTGAAAGAATCCCTAGGGCCATTAGTCTAGAAACTTACTATGATCTTATGATTTGAATACATTGTCACATATTGCTAAACTTCCAGGCATTCAGTGTATCCACCTTTTGTTTTCAGGCCATCTCTTTGCTGTCCTACAGAAAACCTCTAGCTTCCAAGGTTCTCAAAAAATTTAGGTCACATGGCCACAGCAACTTTCTCAGTTGCTCTGGTGAGGTACCACGAGGATTCTGTAGTGGATAATAATGACACAATAGTCCTACCTCACTCATCCAGCGTCTTTTCCATAACACTGATACAAATTTTTCAAATCACATGGTGGTTCAGTCACCCTGGTATTGGCTGGGAGACCATTTGTTTTCCCTCCCTCACAAGCTACGTTTATGACAGATGCCTCCTTTCTCAGGGGGAGAAAGTATTTCAAAGGGAAGAAAGTCCAGGGGATCTGGTCAATGACTGAGACCAATCTTCACATCAGTGCCCTGGAGATGAGGGCTACCCGCCTTGTATTGCATGGCTTTCAAGACATCCTTCCCAAGGGCATGAACTTAGTACAGACAAACAATATGTCTTTCATCTGGTATCTGAACAAACAAGGAGGAACCTCATCATGCCTGCTTTGTCTAAAAGCCATGAAGGTTCAGCATTTTCTTCTCAATAGTTTCTCGGGCTAATGCACATCCTGGGGAACTCCAACATTTTAGAAGACAGTCTGACCAGGATCAAACTACTTCCTCATGAGTGGTTCCTAAATCCGAGAATTATTCATAGTTTTCAGCACTGGGGCATCCATGTTGCAATTGTTTGACTCCCCATGTAATACCAAGTGCAGCAGATATTTTGCCTTATTTACTGCACAAAGACCATCATCCAGGAATGCTCTTCTGTATACTTGGTCCCTTGGTCTTTTGTATGTGCATCCCCCTGTCTCACTAATATCAAAGTTCCTTCAGAAGGCTGCCCATTGCAAAGTGACTGCAATCCATTGTTCCTTTTTGGCCTAGACAAATGTGGTTCCCCTTTCTTTGTGTCTCTTCACAGAAGTCTCACTCGCATGCCGGTATCTGGATCCCATTCTGCATCTGATTTCACATCCAGCAGACGTGGATCCACCAGATCTTCAGACACTCAAGTTAACTGCATTGTTCCTCCAATTCCCTGAAGGCCAGAGATCCCATGATTTCAGACAGTGGTTCAAATTTTGTCTTCTCAGAAACTTTCTTCTCACAAGTTCTACATTAGCAAGTGGAGACATTTAACCCTTTGGGTTAAATCCCTTTTTCACACAGATAGAGGCTATCCGTGACTTTCTCTTTGGGTTATTTTATACAGGATCCAGTTTTTTACAATTAAGGTGCAGCTGGCTGCCATTTCTAATTTTCAAGTGGGTCGAGACAGTATGTCAGTTGTGGTTCTAAAGATTTCAAAGGTCTTTCTTAACAGGAAACTTTTTATTACAAGTTCACATCTGGGAACCATTTCCTCCATGGCATCTGTCGTGTATGCTTCACATGCTTTTTTGGCATCCCTTTGAACCATCGGTCATAATTACCTTGAAGTTGTTGTCTTGGAAGAGTCTCTTTTTGTTGGCCATTACTTTGGCCAAGTAGGTGTCAGAACTGCAGGCCTTAATCTTCAGTACCTCCATACTTGATCTTTCACAAAGATGGGGTTACTGTCAGAACAGATCCTTCTTTTTTTGCCCAAATTGGCTACAGAGAACAATTTGAATCAGGCCATCCACCTGCCAGTGCTCTTCCCTGAGTTTTCAAATAAAGGAGGATATTTGCTTCATTGCTTTGATCTTCATAGACAGTTGAGATTCTATTTGTGTAGAACCAAGTCCTTCAGAAAGTCTTTCTCTAAAGCTGCTTGGGAAAACCAGTATCCAAGTATACTCTGTCTAAATGGTTATCTGATTGCATTTCCTTTGTTTATGCTCAGAAAGGAAAGAAATTACCTTGCAAACCAAAGGGTCATTCTACTAGAATCATAGCAGTCTCCACAGCCTTCCTATTGAGGGTGGCTATGGATGACATTACAAACTGAATATCCATTTGAGATCCAGGGCCTCTTTTGGTTCCACTGTCTTGCAGAATGTGCTGTCCTAGGTCCTTCCAAGGTGCAACATGGCTGGGGACTCTATCCCACAAGCTGAACCTAGAGGGAAAAGACAACATCATATAAGAAAGTTATGTGCTTACCATAATGATAGATCCATGTTGTCTCTATCTGTCTGGTTCAACTTTCCTGACCACCTGCTCCATCCTTATGTTCTCTTGATCCTTTGGTCAGCCGGGTTGAGGAGATGTTATCCTCTCTTTACCCGCTAGGCTAAGTTGTCTTTGTTACCATCCTTTGCTACTCTATTTTTAAAATTTCTTTCAATTTCTTTCCTTTACCTTCTCTATAAGGTATTATTAGTGTTACTATTGTTGGTATAACTTTTTTCTTTAGTATAACTTTTCTAAAAAACAAATCTTGTTTATAACTTTAATTTTCTCTTTGTACTTTATAATTGGGCTTACTTCTCAACTATGGCTGACAAGCCTACTGGATTTAAAAAGGGGACAAGATACCTAACTCTGATGCCCACAAGGAGTGTGTCTATTGCTTAGGTCCTTCCAACCTTGAGAACTCTTGTACTATTTGTGCTGGCTTCAATCCCAGAGCCATTAGCGATCATTAGTATAAGCTGGTGTTTAATGGTCTTTCATCTGCTTCTGCATGTTCTTCTGCCATTTCCATGTCAGGGGCTCAAACTCCCTCTCAGAAATCAAAGTCTATGGAGCCCACAGAGCATAGAAAGCACTGTCCTGTAAGGTCTCCCAAATCTGCTCTGACACTGGAGCCACCACCTAAAGTTTTCAAACACTTGGACCCAAAACCTTCAGATCTGAAGAATGCTGCTCCTAAGTCTCTGCAGCTTCAAAGTCCCCAATTCTCTCCAGAGCTTGTGTCCCCTATGCTGAGATCTCTATTTCTACAGGAGACTCCAAGAAAGTCTTCATGACCTCCCTCCATGTCCTCTTCAAGCAGGTCCTCCTGAAGTCTCCCTGAAGCAGAAGTGGAAAGGATGATGAGAAAATTCCTCAGAACACAGATCCAGATGGGGGTCTTACCATCTCTGTCTCCCATTGGATCCATGAGCCTTAAACCTTCATCACATAGTCATTACTCCTTCTCCAATCTAACCCTCTGTTTTGGAGCCCTCAAATCTGAGCTCTCCAAGAGCTCAAACATCAGATCTGAAGTTGCTTTCATCTTTTACTCAACTACTTCCCTGATCTGTTTGGCTCTGACTTCCCTTTGAGTTGTGAGTGAGTTGAGAGTGTCTTGGAGCCATAGCATCAGCATCAGATCTGAGGGAATGACTTCAACTCTGAAGCTTTTGGAGCTGTTGCTTCTCCTTGGAGCCTCGGCACTGGACAGCTTGACTCCAAGTCCTCCCTCAGAGCAGAGGGTCAGGGAGGCCCCTGACTTGTCTCTCTGCCTTTGAGGTGGTGGAGAGGGCATTCTCTCATCCAAAAGAAGTCTTGACTCTTACTTCTTCAGATCTTATTCCTGTTCCCTCTTCGGATCCAGTGTCTGAGTCTTTTCATCCTATGCCACAGGGACAGCCATCCCATAACAGCTTCCAGGCAATTCCAGTTAGGAACTCCCCACTTCTTCTGACACCTCTCCAGAACACCTCACTGAAGAGGTCTCCCAAAAGAGGTTGTGCAAAAGGAGGCACTTAGATTCCCCTCAGGAATCTTTGACAGAAGACACCAATTTCGATGAAGGGGAAGGGTGCCCCACATCTCCACCAGAAGACATCTCCTTTGGAGACATTTTAGAAATCCTATGCCAGAAAAGGTTGTTGATCTTCCCAAGAGGAGTTGGTGTTCCCAGAAGCCTTTGGGTCTGGCCCATCTACATCTTGGGTTACACCCCCAGTGGATGAGCTTACAGATCTTGTCTAGTGTTGGGCATTGAAGGAAGGGGACACCATAGAACCAATCTCCAGGCATCCACAAAAGATTCTTGGAGCACCTACAGACAGACTGTATTGGAGCAAGAGAATTCCCATGGATGCATGGTTGTTGCAGCAGCCACCAAAAAAGGAGCTGGCTGAGCAGAGCTCCTCTGTCCATTCCCCTGATAGAGAATCTAGTGTTTTGGACAGATACTGTAAGCAAGTTTATGCCTTAGCAGCCTTTGCCTTATGGTCACTGAACTACCTGGCACATTTCACTAAGTAACAGAGGAACTTGATTAAGGAACTTTCTAACTCTATCCCTGGGTCCATGTCGGTGGAGGAAGAGAAAACTCTTTCTTCATGATTGGCCACCCTACAATCTATATCAAATGTCTCCATGAGGTTAATCTCTCATGCAGCTGAAGGTTCCTCATGGGCCACAGGTTCAGGCATAGCCATTAGGAGATCCAAAACAACAGCCATTTTTTGCTGTGTGGTTGTGTTACTAGCCATTAGGAGACATGCCTGGATGCAATTGTGGAGCCCTTTAAAGTGTAATTCATCAATGTTCCCTTTGATGGATCTTCTTTGTTTGGGTCCACCGTTAAAGAGACACTTTCCTGCAGTGAGCAAGATGGAAAGACCTTCTTTGCCAGGGGAATCCACTTCTCTACCCTGCAGAAATCTTTCTCTAGAAATCAACATTGTGCAAGAAGCTATGATTTGGGTCATGGGTACATAGCAACCCAAGACCCAAACCTAATGAAATTACTGCCTATCTATAAATCTAATGGGTCTAGGGCTACCCATTCGAGGGACTTAAATGTGGCCTGTGACTTAAATCTGTCTCTCCAGCATGTCTTATTTATCTCCCAGTGGCTGCCACATCTTTGGAACAGACTACCAATTCATGTGAAACAGAGCACCTCTATGACACTGTTCAAGAGGAACCTGGATGATTGGATGTGGTACCATAAATTCTTACCGGGGGTAGCACCCACAACCCTCCTGGAAATGGGCAGTCATCACTAAATGCAATCTTGGGAATTGACTAGTACCTCTATGGTGTTACATTGGGTTGAAACAGCAAGGCTTAAAATGACCTCCAGGTGGATAGCCTAATAATCTCCTATGATATGATCTCAAGGACCTTTTCAGGAATCACACTGAGATTTTTCTCCTTGAGGCAGAGGGGGAACAATAGAATATGCCACCCATGTGGCAAAGGGGGTCCACAAAATCAGTGGTTCTGAGATGCCTTCTTAGACCAGCCCTTTCTGCATTCCTGAAAAGTTGCCCACTGTTTTTCTCTGGAGGCAGTCAGGGAGTGTTTGTCCTTGCATCAAAAAGTCTGGGCAACCTTCACAAAAGACACATGGGTGCAAAGAACCATATGTATTGTTACTATTATGAAAAAAGCCAGAATTTCCAGACAAAAGATATACAAAAAGATTAAGAGAGAAATTAGAGGAATGGAAAACATTTCCACAAGAAAAACTGGTAGAAGCTTCAAATATTTATTTTGTTCATTAATACAACAGATCCAAAAAAAAACCCACTATATAGACCAAGAAACCTTGTGCTGTTTAGAAAAAAGAAGTGACTAAGGAAGTGTGAAAATTTAAAAAACAAAATTTAGAGATGTTTGAAAGCTATAAAAAAGAAATACTGACATGGGAAAGAAAGAGAGATCTGATATGGTGCAATATTTATGCAAAGGAGAAAGCCAAATTAATCAACATAAAAAAGGCAGCTCCAAAGATATTCAAAAAGAAATATAGACAAAGGCATCCAGATATGGAAAATTTCACAATAAAAACATAAGATCACAAAGAGGAAATGTAGAACAGAAGATTAGCCAAGTAGAAGTAAAAAAAATAGAAGCTGAAGTTATGGAGTATTTGCAAAGTGTTGGATTCAGTGTAGAAAATCGAACAAAGGTCATATCACAGGATGATGGAAAAACTAGTCCTCAAAGTAAGGAGAAACAATAGCAGCAGGAAATATGAAGAAGAAATATGGACATAGGAAAGAAAAAGAGATTTAATATGATGCAATATTTATGCAAAGGAGAAAGCAAAATTAATCAATGCAAAAAGAGCTGCACCAAAAGATATTTGAAGAGAAATACAGGCAAAGACATCTGGATATGGAAAATTTCACAATACAAAAATAAGAAAACAAAGAGGAAAAGTAGAAAAGAGGATTAGTAATGAATAAGTTAAAGAAATAGAAATTGAGGTTATGGATTACCTGCAAAGTGAAGGATTTAATGTAGAAAATATAACTCCGATAACACAACAGAATAGAGCAACTGACACCCAAATTAAGGAGAAACCAGGGGAGCAGAAAGCTAATCAGTTGGCATATGAAGATAATGTGGAGACTCCCTTAAGAAACCAGTACAAAGGTTCAGTTGGAGCTATACAGCAAGGGAAAGAACAGGAAACTGTGGCAACTCATTCACAGTCAATGTTGGGGAGTGATAGGCCAGTGATTTCCCATAAGAAAAAGCAATGGATTACACAGGGTGAAACTGAAGAGAATGTGGCACAGGAAGAAGCTCTGGAACTTTCTATAGAATTCCCAGAAAACTGGGTACAAAGAATGGGTCCTCAGTTTAGAAGAAAATGATCTAAGAGAAGAGTTGCTCGATTTAACAGAGATGGGTAGACATATTAAGATCAATGAAAGAAATAGACTGCAGAAGGTAAAAAAACTCCAAAAAGTTAGAAGTTTGATAAAACAAATGAACACAGTAATTAGGACTGTCCATAGAGATTCATGCAACATAAAAGAAGTAAATAGGATACATTACTGTGCAGGCAAATTAATAATGGATAAAGTCCTACCACAAGAACACAGGGTATTATGGGAAAGGATGGGGAGAAATCAAATGCCATCATGAAAGTATCGAACAGAGAAAACTATAAAGCAATTAAGACAAGAAGTGTCACTGTTAGAAGAGTATAGAAGAGGAAACAGATCAACAAAATTACTCAAAAAGATGTGATAAAAATAAATATGCAATATTATAATGGATCAGGATTTATCATGCACTATCGCAAATAATAAACAAAAAATATCAGTATAGGCAGAAAAACTTAGAAGATACACAGATAAATATACAGGAAAAGTACAAAATAAGCAATTTATGCATGACCCAAAAAGTTTTATAGAGAATTGGGAAATCAGGTAAAAGGAATTGAAAGACCACCAAAAAAAGAAGAAATAGATACATTTTGGAGAACTATTTATGAAGATCCTGTGGAACATAACAAAGATGCTAAATGGATAGAAGAAGTAAAAGAAAGAATAAGAAGTTTAAAGGTACAGGATATGAAATGGGATGAAGTAACAGCCAGAGAGACTAAAACATTAAGAAAAGCCTCAAACTGGAAAACCCCAGGCCCAGATGCAGTAACTAACTTCTGGTTTAATGTATTAACATTTCTGCAAGAAGATTTAGCCATGAGTAAGAACTATTTATATGCACACCCCTAACAGACATCAAAGTGGCTAACAACAAGAAAAACAATGCTCTTACTTAAGTGAACCTGCAAGCTACCCTAAAAACTATAGACCATAACTTGCCGTCTGATGACATATAAACTATACACTGGATTTGATGCCAACAGAGTTTATAATCATTTAGAAGAAAACTCAGTTATGACAATAGAACAAAATGGTAATAAAAGAAAGTCATGTGGAACAAAGGATCATTTGTTGTCAAATAAAGTCATAGTAAAGAACTGTAAAAGGGAGAATAATGTAAGTATGGCATGGATAGACTACAAAAAAGACTTTGATAGTATCCCACATTCATGGATAAAACAGTGCTTACAAATATATAAGATATACCCTACAATTATAAACTACATCACAGCAACCAGTGGCAAACCACTTTACAGTTAATCCAAAAAGTTATTGTTACCCAAGGAGTAAATGCCCTGCACACCAAACACAGTCCAGTAACAAATAGAATAATGATACCAAGGTGTTGAGACGAACAAAGGCTGTAACTGTAAAAAATCATCCACTAAAAGCCAGTATCTTCCTTAAGACCTCACTTTATTCGAACAACAGGAACAGTGGTAAGCACTTTCACCCTGATAGGTCTTCTTCAGACCATATACAAACAAGCACAGCTATACTTCATTATAAACAGAAAAAGGCGCCAAAAAAACACTGTACTAATTAAAGTGACAACTGACTGCAAAACAGAGTAGATATCACAAATAACACATATGTATATCAATACAAATATATCAGTTCATTAAAAACATCATCATAAATGTCTAAAATCATATAAAAACTTCACCTATTGCTCATAACATGAGTAACCCCCCCCCCCCATAAATCCCAGAAAATGTGGAAGCATGTCGAATAAAGATAGTTCCTATGCATGAACCCAATGCCTAGGAATACTATAAAAGGCAGTAAGAATGACACTACTATCTCAGCCCTCTAGATTTAAGGAAGGGCTTCAGTGGCATCTTGTCATTCAAACCAGGGACAGTATCAGCCCTCAACCTAATAATCCACTTCGCTTCTTGCGTTTCCATCCTATTTCTTATATCCCCTCCTCTGAAACTACTGGTGATAACTTCCATAACTCTGAAACTAAATTCAT
>NW_025053188.1:0-10426 GCF_019279795.1 Protopterus annectens | reverse complement strand
CTATTTAAAAGTATTTTCAAAATATTATCGCTAAAAGTTAAACCAAATTGAAATAGCGAACTTTTGAAAAGAGAAGTGAAAGATATTATGTAAGAACATTTTATATAAAAATACAAAAGCATAATAAACATTTCAATATGACCCCAAAGCCAGAAGAAACATTACTTAAAGAATTTATCAATAATGACTCAAAATTAAAATTATGAGGCCAGATAAAGGGTTAATGGTATAGTCATACTAGATTACAATGATTATAAGTTCTTATATGACCAACATGTTACTGAGTGACACATATGCCTTGAGAAATAAGTAAAAATCAAGTAAACATAGCCTTTAGAAGAATAGAGGATGTTGGATGACATGTTATAGGGGATATCACTGAAAGAAATGAACATGAGTTTTACAAAATGAATATCAGTAATCAGTGGTATCTTGGAATACCAAAAAAATACATAAAGCCCTCAACAATTTGGAATTTAAACCTATTGTAGATGGGAATAGAGAGAAAGCCGTAACATGCTATATAAGTCATTATTTGAATCATTTTTTAAAGAGAAGCATGAAATGTTTAGTTATATAACTACTAGATTCATGGGATTTTTTGAGTAAACTAAATAAAATAGTCATGAAAAATGAATATACTTGCGTAACAATAGATGTTTGTAAACCTATTACAACAATTCCTCATGATATTGGCCTTCACCATGGCTAGAAGAACAATTGTTTTGAGACGCATTTTTATATGAACAAGGCAAATCAATACTTTGTAATAGAAATATATGATGGAAATTGTCCTAAAAGCAATAATTATATATTTTGAAGGAAGTTATTACCAACAAGTAAATGGGGAGTGGCAACCATGGGGCACATAACATGTGCTAACATGTATTCTAAATTAATAATGAGTTATTGGGAGCACAATTATTTGTTCCAAACAGATTTTTGTAAACATCTTGTAATGTATACCACAGATATTTGGATGATATATTTATCATATGGGACCAAAAATAAAGATATGTTAAATACCTTTTTGGAATATCAAATCCAATACTACAGTAAAATTTCTAAGATTTACACATAATGTCCATGATGAAAAATTAATTATTTAGATATGGATATAATATATAACAAAGAAATGACAACGAATATCTTAAACACAGATACACAGAAAGCCCACTTTTTCTAATGCATACTTGCATTTTGACAGCTGGCACCCTGACCATCAGAAAAAAGCTATCATTAAAGGGCAGATGGTCAGGGCAGCCAGAATGGTAAGTGAAGAGCAGGACTTCATAGAAGAATTAAATTATATAATGCAACTATTTATGAATAGAGGATATCCAGAACAATTCTGTGTTAAAATATACAATGAAGTAAAAAACAAAAGACAAAATGGAACTTATACTGCAATATTAAAAACTGGCTCACTGAATAAATTAATGTTGGGCAATAAAAGAATATTAGAGAAAGATTATTATAATAATGTACCATTGTATATTATTAATTATAATGACTGCTTTAGAGAAATAGAGAATATAATAAAGAAAAATTGGGACTTCTTTGTAAATGATAAAATTGGGAGACAATTTTTTCATGGTCCAATAAAATTTGTATACAAAAAGAGTCCATCTCTTAAAAATATATTAGAAAATAAAGGAAAAATTGAAAAATACAACAACAGAAGTAAAGGAAATTTTAAATGTGGAACATGTAGTACATGCAGTTATATATATTATTCAGGTACAGAAATAATGATCAATGGCTGTAATATTAGGATACATGGACATTATAATTGTTTAACAACAAATGTAATATATATAGCTTTATGTCAACTGTGTAAAGCCTTTTATGTCGGGAAAACAAAACGGAAGTTTAGAGAGCGGATTAAAGAGCATTTATTGGATATACAGCATCATAAGAGTAGTAATGCCTTAGCAAGACATATCATTGAAAATAACGACCACAAATTTAAATTTATGGTAGTCAATCAAATTAAACATGACCCACAAGGAAAGATAACTACGTACCATTTGGATATGGAGGAATTAAAATGGCAGATAAATCTGAATTCATGTATTCCACCAGGGATAAATGAATACATGACTATCATGCCATTATTGAAACTGAATAGAGTATATGGTAAATAGATAAGGCATTAATTATAACATCATAAGAATACATTTATACATACATACATTCATTGCATTTTTTATCAATTTTATAAGTTTGTCAATATATATAAACATACATATAAATTGAACAAAGATACATCAATTAGCTATATTTGATGATAGATTTGAAAATGTGGTTTATAATGAATTGGATTGCATACAAAATTGTTTACATAGAATGTATAATATAATATTTGTATTACATAACATTTAAAATGGTAAACAAAATTATACTTGCCTATATTATTATCAAAATATGTTTGGTTCAAATTGGTAGTATTTATGGTAACACTTAAATTGTATCACCATTTTATATTAATACACCCTTAGTATACTGTTAAAAATTCATACATATATTAAATATTAAACATACATGATATAGTTGGATGAGTAAAAAATATATATATTATTCATATAGTATTATACCATGATATATTACATGTGTTACATAAAACAAAGGGTTTAATAAATGTATAATGTAAAAGTATAGTATATTTATTTCATGAATAAATATAGTCGATTAAATGTATATTTAAATAGCAGTTTTTAAAATAGTACACACATGCATATAATTTTATTAGAAGTAATATGTATATAGGTTAAAATTGGTAATGTTTTTAATTATATGAAATGTTTTTGATAGAGTCATTTCTTTTTTAAGAATTTATTGTTGCAAATTAAGGATATCAATTAAGCAATTATCCAACATGTGATATAGTATAAATACGTTGAGTTGAAACAGTAGTATGTATTCTGAAGAAGTTCGTAAGGACGAAACCTAGGTCAATAAAGAAGTGTTTGCTGACAGAACGTGTGGTGGCTTTTCGTTGGGTTGTTCCAGTATTACAAGAATATTCAATAGTTTTGGGTTTGCTTTCATCTCCTTATTGGCATCAGCTACATCTTGCTGTTTCACAAATAACTTCTTCAAATCAGTCTCCAGAGGCATGGACAAGGGTAAGGTGGTCCATACAGCCTATCTGGACCTCACCAAGGCCTTCGACACCATTCCCCACTCTGGAATCATAGATAAACTTCCTAAGCTGGGCATTAATCCCGACATCACTCGATGGGTTGCCAACTGGCTTACTAACAGAACCCATCCTGTAAATGTAGCCGACTCCAAATCCAGCTTCAGACAAGTGACAAGTGTAGTACCTCAGGGTTCAGTCCTGGGACCGGTCTTGTTTGGCATCTACGTCTCTGAAGTATAGTCCAACACTAATGGACTCTGGCTAACAAAGTTCACAGATGACTGCAAACTGGGAGCCATTATTGAATCCCCAAATGATGTGGATATTCTACAAAAGGGCCTTACAGAAACAGATGCTCGGTGCCAGAGCCATGGGCTCAAGCTCAATGCGAAGAAATTTATAGTTGTCCCCTTTGGGAAAAAACATGTACCCATGAATTACCACATAGGTGGCAGTACACTAAACACTAAAAGTGTGATAAGAGACTTAGGGACACAGGTGGACAGTGGTCTCACCTTCGATAACCACATTGCCACAACAGTCAGGAAATCCTTCTATGTGGCACACTTCATCACTAAGGGCTTTTCATCCAGAAAAAAGGAGGTCATTGTCCCACTGTACTCATTCCTCATTAGACCTATTATAGAAAAATGCCCCATTTGGTATGTACCTCTCAAGACATCTGCAACAACTGGAAAAGCCACAGAAATGCCTCACTAAAAGAATCACAGGCCTAAAGCAGATGCCCTATGCTGACTGTCTAAATAAATTCCACCTATACTCTGTCGCATATCGTCTACTCAGAGGTGATCTCTGCTTAACATACAAGGCCATGTCAAACCAAGAGCTGTTGGACATGCTACACTTAAAGAAATCCCAATCCCTCAGAGACACATGCTCCAGGGAACTAAACCTTGCCATCACAATGAAAAAAACATGCTGGAGAGATAGGTTCCTGACCCAGAGACTCCCCAGACTCTGGAATAGACTGCCCATACATGTCAAGCAGAGTACCTCTTTGGCCCTATTCAAAAGGAACCTTGATGATTGGATAGGAGATAGGAACTTCACCCTGGGGATCACATCAGTTGCCCTGCTAGACATGGGTCCAGGGAAGTAAACACTGTGGGAAGAAATAGCCAGGGAATTGTTATGGCTAGGCTTGTATAGGTCCTAGGGCCAATAGCCTAGTACCAACTTATGAACATATGAACCTATAAATAATGTGAAAATACAAAGGGTTTGGTGAAACTAAAAAATAAGTGGAATATATTATAAAAGGAATGAAACTGGTGTAAGACGGGTGAAATTTAGGGGTCTATATTATAAGATTGAAATCCAGTTTGAACTAATGCCTTTTAGTTGAACTGTGTTATAGGTTCATAGGTAGGTACTAGGCTATATGCCCTTGGGCCTATACAAGCATAGCCAAAAAGGTACCCTGGCTTTTGCCACCCAAGAAAATTTTTTTCCTGTGCCACTGTCGAGCAGAGCCACAGAAGTGATCCCTGGGGTGAATTTCCTATTTCTCATCCAATTATCAAGATTTTTTCTTGAAGAGTACTAATGAGGAGCTTTGTTTGATGCCTTCAGTGAAATCACTTTTGAGTGAACGTCAGAAATTTTGAAACAACCCTGCACAAACTGTTTTAATCGGCCAACACACAGTAAGCTACGCAAGCTGTTTACCACAGTCTAAAAGCATGGCGAGTAAAACATGAATATACTGCAGATATCATCACACTAATGTCAGAAATCAAACCAGACATGAAACCGTGGCAAGTAAAACATAAATATACTCCGGATGTCAGCACACGGTAATGTAATAAATCAAAATGTGCACGGCAAGTAAAACGTAAGCATAGTGTTGCAAGTAATAATATAAAGATAGTGTTGCAAGTAATAATAGAATGACAACACAGTTATAACCTTTCTGTACACTTTAATCACACCTTTGATCCCAAAGCAAAAGAATCAATACCCTGTGCAAAAACACATATGTAAATCAACCTGCAGCGACCGCTGATGAGACAACCATACTGGACAAAAACTGCATTGCACAACCACGTACATTAGGCAAATGGAAAACGCCAGGCAATAAATAACACCATTATGAGTTGCATGTTAAAGACAGACTGCCAAGAACATGTGCAGCATACAATATAGTTCCTACACACTTAGCATGACTGCATCACACCTTCAAAGCAAGAGCAATTGCTTTCAGTAGTGACTGGGTGTCATACTGTTCTTATTCTGCAATATATTCTCCTAACGGCGTTGCCTGACAATAGTCTTTCTCTTCTTTGGGGATGAGGGATAACTTGTCAAAAGCTGTAGACGTAGTTCAATGACACGGTTTTGCTCCCTCACCAAAACAGACACAACAGTAGGTATGTCAGACATTCTCCTACCAAGCAGACTACGTATCCTCCTATGCCAGCCCTCAACATAGTTTTGAGTTCTTGGTAAGCATAGTTCATTCAAGAAGGAGATGTTCCAGAAGCTGATAGGAATGTGGGTGGAAACATTGCAGTGGCAGATGTACGTGGGTACTGCTTGCATGGACAGCCAAGTAGATAGGTGTCTGAGAAGTATTGCAGTAACTCCTTACCCTCTGAAGGGAAACCCTTAACCAGTTCAGAATACGCAGGCAAAACGTCAGTCTCTGGTAAGAATGCTAAGGGCTACCAACATCTTTACGGACAGCTGGAAATGTGAATCTCTGCCATATAATGTAGACAACTGTAAGGCTTGCACCTTATGCCAAACATTCTGGGAGAAATGAAAGAGGCATCCTTTACAAGTGACATCTGTGAAATTGGCGGTGATGCTTTTGCCAGCAGCAAATTCGAAATCACACAATAGGTACTTAACTTGGCAGTACAGGTCAAACATACTGATCAACTGGAACGTACATTCCCAGAGGAAGTTATATGCCTTGAATGATGTTTTGCTCATCAACCAGTAGACTAAGGGTAGGGACTTCCTATTATCATCATAATGCAGCAGTCCATGAATAGTGTACAGTTGCCTACACAGCCTCCCTTTTGTTAGGTGTACACCGTCCATAAACCACATAGGGGATGCACATAGATCTATCAGGTTCTCTTTAGTGGAAAAGACAATGACATGTAAGTTGGTGTGCAACTCAACTTTGCGTATCTGTATGAACTGGCCATCTTTTAATTCACAACCACTCATGCACACCTGATTAACAGTGTTCTCCCGTACTGTCTTACGGATATGTGCATGCCTAGCTCTATTAATCTGCTGCAGCATCGATCTTCTGCTAGGTAGTGAGGTGGTACTCTCCACTGGTGTTTTGCCTATCACATCATCGACTACTAGTGCAGGGTTATCCCTTGATGTAGCTGCTCTGTCCTTCAGTGAAGTGCAAGCCGTATATCTGTCTACTTCACAGGGGTCAGACGCATGGTTATGAGTGGCTGATTTCAGGAGTTGCTCCTCATTATTCTCACATCATGTTATCGCCCTACCTCTACAGGTTGCAGACATTCTCAGGCGGCAACACAAATATCTCCTGTCCTTCACTGCCTTCTCCAGGTTGTACAGATAGCCGTCTACGTTTAGCATGTCTCTACGTTGCTGTGCCTGTACTTTCCCATACATGTTACCTATCACTCTGGGGCCATTAGTCGGTAGTTCAGCCAAGTGACTTATCAATTCTAGGCCGTTATTGCATGTTACAGCCATTGTTTCCTATAGCAGAAGACTGTACGCTCTCCACAGGTTCAGGCTCTTAGTCTGCACCTAATATACAGCAGTGTACATGCCAGTTAATGGTTGCTAATCACTGTCGGATTGGTTAATCAGGTTAACATATTACGTTCTTTAGTTCTTTACATTGTTTATGCAGCTGTCAGCCACTATCGTACACAATGCTAACCAACCTATATACATGGTTCTCCTGTACGTGACTTAACACTTGTGTTTTTATGGATATTAGGTGCATTTGTGTTTTTAACTTATTGTAGACGGTACATTGCCTTGTGGTTTTAGCATAACATAGACGGTGCATTGCCGTGCACTGAGATTGCAATGACAAGTTCTGGCTAGCTTTCCTACTTCCTCAGTGATGGCACATGTCAGATCGTTTCCAGGTGGCCAACAAACAGAGTTCAGGGAGTCCTGTTTCGGGATTTCTGACGTTCACTCAAAAGTGATTTTGCTCAAGACAGTTCGAGTAAAAGGCATTTGTTCAAACTGGATTTTGATCTTATAATATGGACTCGAAATTTAGAGTACATAAACATGTAATAGAACAGTAGAAAATAGTTGTGGAGAAAGAAAAAAATATGTTGTCATCCTGGAAAAGGTTTAATCTATAATTTCAAATGTTTTCATGTTAAATGCACACACACACACACACACACACACACACACACACACACAAACATACATATATATATATATATATATATATATATATATATATATATATATATATGTATATAAGGAAATCTAGCATATTTGGGTGGGCGCACATCTTTTCAGCTAAAATGGAGAGAGATGTTAAAATATATATTCTTTAATTTATTTGGGTCATGGCCAAAACATGAACCAAAATAAGGAACAGTTAAAAGGTATGTGTCAAATAGAAGCAGCTTAGATCAGTGCAGCAAGAGCACATCCGATTATAGTTCTTCAAGTAGGAGTGTTGTGCTTACAAATAGATTTGGAACACAGATAGAGAGTCTCATGTTTTGTCCAACTGTTTACTGAACATTTGCTGTTTTACCTTGCATTCTTCTCAGGAAGAACATTCTATTTGCTAGAAGAGTTTTGTCTATGTTTCCTTATTTCATATTTGTAAGTTGTTATGAAATGAATTACTGCAGGCTTTGTAATGTTCATAAGCGGTTGCATTAATACAGACGTGTTTGCAGCTGTGTTTCTAAGAACATTAGATACTTGAAATATTAAGAAAAGTGCCGGAACTCACAATGTTATCTGCAGTTATGAAAATGTAGAATGGATATTGTACTGGCAGTACCATAATACTGCACAACTGAGCAAGCCCTCTGCAGAGGAAAGAAATCTCGGACAGTAATCATTCTGAATGGTATGAGTCATGGAACCTCATGCACTGCTTTCTATGTTTACTATGTCTCAAGAAATAAAGGAAAATGTGTGCAAAGTTTTGTAGAGTGCAAAACTGTAATAATGAAACTAGACCTGAGAGAACATAGATAAAATATCCACACATTATACATAGCAGTTACAATGGGAATACTTGCTTGAGCACTTTAGAAGTGAATTGAATGGCTGTTCTTTCCATTGTGTTCTTTCACAGAGCAAAGGTTAAATGTATTTAGAGCTGAGAGTAAATAGAAAGACAACATTATCATTTTATGTCTTTGTTTATTTTGTAGTAATTTATCAGTCCGCCTGTCTACCTGTATAGTTAAACACATATATAGTTGCAGTGGTCTGTCACTTTTTAAAATATTTTCACCCCCACCCCCAATAATTTCATGTTAGGCTACTTGGAAGTGCAATAGATATTCTGCATTGGATTCCACTGAAGGGGGCTAAATATTCCATCCAGTTCTCTTAATGCCATCTTACACTGCATAACGATCAGATGGAACTTTTGGCATTGCACAATTTGGTTGATAGACATGATGTTGAGGAGATGCTGCATTATTTGGTTGACAGATATTGTGTTAAAGAGATATTTGTTGACAAGAGAGTATCTTCAGACATCAAAATATACCAAAGTTTTCTTGGTTTAAAGTTTAATTGTAAAGTATCCTATATGATACAACTACTTGTCAAGCCCTAGTCAACATTATATAAACTCATGTTGCAGCAGTTACTGTACAAAAGTAAATGCTCAGAAGAAACAAGACAACTTCTTTCCCCTGGCTCAGTCTTACCTTCTGCTCTGTAGCCATTGGCCACAATAGAGTCACTGCAAATCAGACTATCCATAGAGAAAGCTCCAGAACATATAAATATCCCCATCAAAAAAGAACGGATCTGTTTCACTTTTTGATATTGTGGCTTAGTGCTCCAGGAGCACAATTAGGTACTGTGTGGTGTATTTAAAGCAGTGCAAAGTAATGCTGAGGTTGTGAGTATAATTACAGTTTTAAGATGTTAATGAGTTACTTGTCTTCAGTTAGGGTTTGATTCCTTCAAGTTTCATTTGACTACTGTATGACCTTGAGTAAGTCAACCCGACAACCAACACCTTATGTCTTAAAGGACTATTTATTACACTCATGATCTTTCTCATGCTTCCAAGGCCAAATATAGAGTAAGTGAGTATGAGTTAGAGGAGAGAACATCAGAGTTTCAGCAAGGACACATACAAACACACAGATCCATAAACACACACACACACACACACACACACACACACACACACACACACACACACACACACACACACACACACACACCCTTGATTGACTCTGGAATAGACTGCCCATACATGTCAAGCAGAGTGTCTCTTTGGCCCTCTTCAAAAGGAACCTTGATGATTGTATAGGAGACAGGAACTTCACCCTGGGGATCACATCAGTCACCCTGCTAGACAGGGGTCCAGGGAAGTAAACACTGTGGGAAGAAATAGCCAGGGAATTGTTCTGGCTAGGCTTGTATAGGTCCTAGGGCCGATAGCCTAGCACCAACTTATGAACCTATGAACCTATAAATAATGGAAAAATACAAAGGGTTTGGTGAAACTAAAAAATAAGTGGAATATATTATAAAAGGAATGAAACTGGTGTAAGAGGGGTGAAATTTAGGGGTCTATATTATAAGATCGAAATCCAATTTGAACGAACGCCTTTTAGTTGAACTGTCTTACAGGTTCATAGGTTCATAGGTAGGTACCAGGCTATCAGCCCTAGGGCCTATACAAGCCCAGCCAAAAAGGTACCCTGGCTTTTGCCATCCAAGAAAATTATTTTCCTGTGGCACTGTCGAGCAGAGTCACAGAAGTGATCCCGGGGTGAATTTCCTATTTCTCATCCAATCATCAAGATTTTTCTTGAAGAGTACTAATGAGGAGCTTTGTTTGATGTCGTCAGCAAAATCACTTTTGAGCGAACGTCAGAAATTTTGAAACAACCCTGCACAAACTGTTTTAATTGGTCAACACCCCGTAAGCTGCGCAAGCTGTTTATCACAGTCTGAAAGCTTGGCAAGTAAAATATGAATATACTACAGATATCAGCACACACTAATGTCAGAAAGCAAACCAGACATGAAACCGTGGCAAGTAAAACATAAATATACTGCGGATGTCAA
>NW_025053187.1:0-11780 GCF_019279795.1 Protopterus annectens | reverse complement strand
CCCCTTTGAGCCAGCATCCTCTTGCCCCTTGAAGTTCGTGTCTTGGAAAACATTATATGTGAAGTTGTTAAATCTTGCCGTTTATTCTCAGTAATGGGGTTTGGAGCCGATCCTCGGCTCCGACATGTCCGATAGCAAAGCTCAAGGTTTGCCAGTAGCTCGAGACCAAGCCCCTTATCCCACAATGCACTGCTGGAATTACCTCAGATCCAGTTTGCCGCGGCAAGAGAGATCTTGGTGATCCAGCTAGCTCGGACCATTTGTGGGAAAAATAACAGCAAGTTTATAAAAAACTCTTACTTTTTGTTACTAAAATAGTTGTGTGTTAATATCAGGTTGTTTATTAATATAATCTATACTTTAGGTAGTTTTAAATAGTTAGTGTCCTGTTGGCTTCTTGGTTTGTGGGCCTTTAGCCCTATTTACTCTTAATAGTCTTTCTAATACTCAAGAGTTCTTCTCTGTGTAGGATTGCATTAAAGAAACATACTAATAGCTGGTCTCAAGGGGGTATTTCTTTTCCAGACTTTAATTTATATATTATCTCTTCTATTATAAAAGTTATTACTTTCATTAATAGATTGGTCATATCATTAAGCAAAATGGAAAGATTATTGGGAGCTAATTAAGTATGCACTTCATGAAAAGGCTCTCAACTTAACACATAAAAATATGATTATAAATAACTCTCCATGTTGTGGTTGCTAAAGGAATTTTGCTTACTTCACCCTATATTACACCCTAAACATATGGTCCTGTTACCCATTCTAAATATTATTATTAAGATTATCGTAACTTTATATTCATGCTTTCCCTAAGTATAGGAATGGAGATTTTTATTGTATTCCCCATAAATTTATACTCAGAGGAATATACTTATGTCATCTACTTCTGAAAGGGCTCATTTAGCTATAGATAATAATCTAAAGTACAAGGTATCAGCTGATATCTGATAATAAAGTTAAAATCCTAGATTTCTTAAATAGACAAGAATTTGATCTAAGAAGAGGAAACTTGCTGGTTAGAGGTTCAGATCTTTAGACAACATCTCACTGATAGAATAGATCTAATGTCTATAACAGTTAAAGAATCTATTCAAAACTGATTGATTACTTGATAATAAATTTACAGCATAAAGTTTCTGATAGAAAGGTGAAACTTTCATATATACATACAAAATTATCAGACAAAAACTTTTACATAATGCAAATTCATACTAAATTATTTCTACCTCTAACCAATGAGGGACCACTGGCTCAACAAGATAAAACAATATATATTGGAATCTGCTTTATAGAACTACATCCTTCCATTGTCTGGAGACTTTGTATACATGGAAATTTTACATAGATCTTTTTTATACACCTTTGATGATGAAGGCAAGAATTAATAATACAAAAGATAATCTATAAGAGATGTAATGCAGAAATTAATGCTGACTGGGCTCATATGTTTTATGACTGTATGAAGTTGAAAGAATACTTGAAGAAATCAATTAATAGAATTTTGCACAGGCTCTTTTTACAGATAATTTCATTATTTCTAAGTCTCTTATATTCAACACACCTGTTACCTCAGTATGTGTTAAAAGATTAAGCTTCCCTTGTTATAGGTCTATCCTAGCAGTGGCTAGGAAAATAATAACTAGAAATTGGATTTCAGATACACCTCCTTAGGTTCAATGAATTTAAAAATGTTATGAATATATTATGTGTCATAGAGGAAATAAAGCTTACAATTAGGAGATGAGAACAACTAGAAAAACATCACATTTTATTGTTATGTGGATAATTTACACAAAATTTATTAAAAAATTCTAATTTCAATAGCACAGTATTTTAGTTTAATTAATTGATCTGATTGTAGTGGATGTCTTTGTAAATACTTTAGTTGTTTTGTTGAATATTATAATAATACCTATTTTTAATTATTTGTATAAAATTGTTATGATATTTCTCTTATATGTTAAAACAATAAACTTGTTTTGAAAAAAAAAAAAGAGTTCTTCTCTGTGGGCCTCTTAGCCCTATATTTGTAATCTGTAATTATATTGTTATAGTTAGTGCCCGGCTTGGGCTTAGTAGTTTTGTGGATCTTTACAAGTGAGTAAGGACTTTTCTGTCTTACTCTTTTCAGTTTACTGTTTGTTATTAACTATGTTGGATGAAAAGGAGAAATCCCATCCTAAATTGGGATTCAAAAAATGCCCAGATTGTGGACAGAAAATGTCCGTCACTGATGGACACATTCAATGTGTCTACTGTCTGGGGGCTAAACACCTCAAAGACACTTGCAGCATTTGCCATTCTTTTTCTTCAAGAGTCCTCTTGGAGAGAAGGAGGAAGCTAATAGACAGGGGATTGCTACAGCAATCTTTTTCTGAGGTTTTGAGTAGCCATGAGTGTACTAGCTCGTCCTCCAAATCCTCACAATCCAGATCTTCAGACAAAGAGACAAAAAAGGCAAAAATTTCAGAAGGAGGGTCATCAGTTCCACAGACCTCGGAACCGAGTGTACCTTTGTTTCGGAGCCAGCTCTCGGTTTTGGAGCCGGTCTCTGAAGTTCCTTCTTCCCCTCTGCTCCAGTCAGCGCCTTCTGTGCATTCAGCTAAGTCCTCAATCAGCCTTTCAGATTTGGACATGGATCAGCTAGTGCAGAAGCTTTTACAGGCACCAGGACTTGCCAAATTGTTGTCGGCCCTGACCAGCTCATCAGTGCCGAAGACCATGGAACCAGATTTGTCGACTCCTCCTCTGAGCCATACTGGAATCTCGGGGGCGAAGGAAACTGAACCGATGGTTGTCGAACCCTTGGAGCCGATAACTGCACCGGTGTTATTGTCTCCATCTACTCGGATGTCCTCGGCGCTGACCAAGGACTCTAGGAGCCGATGCTCTCCCATCGGGTCCGGGGAGAATAGTCGAACCAATTTGTCGGTGCCGACTCTTCCTCTCGGGGCTTCGGCTCTGATGAGCTCGGGCTCGGAGCCCTGGGTTTCGGTGCAGGAGGATCGGACGATACTCTCGGGTCCGTCCATTCCTTCTCATCGGAGCCATGGTGCCTACGATGCTGTGAGGAGAGTTTTCTCTCCAAAGATAATGTCAGCATCGGTTCAGCCTTTCCTCTCCCCTCAAGCTCCTGTGTCTGCTTCTTCATCTACCGGTCCCTCTAAGCGTAGAGACCCCGTGCCTCAAGTACCCCCACAGGGCATCCCGTACTCTTCTGAGACCTCCCCAGATCCCCCCACTGAGGAGGTGCCCAAGAAGAGACTGTGCAAGAGGAGTGCCGTAAGACTCCCCACAGGAGTCTTTGACATCAGACACGGACTTAGATGAGTCAGAAGGGTCCCCTCGATCCCCCTCTGAAGATATCTCCTTTGCAGAGATACTAGAGATCCTTAGTCAGAGGGGCGATTGGCAGTCCAAGACCCCTACTGAGGACGAGTCCATGCTCTTGAAGGCTTTTGGGTCTCAGCCTTCCACTTCTTGGGTGTCTCCGCCTTACAACGAGCTCATAGAATTGATCTCTCGTAAGGCGTGGGAGTCACCGGATGCCATGGAACCTGTTCCTCATAAGCCCAATAAATTCATGTCTGCCCCAAGTGGACAAACCATTTTTGACAAAGGGAGTGCCTGTTGATGCCATGGTGGTAGCTGCAGCCACCAAAAAGGAAGTGTCTGAGACACCCACATCTATCCATCCTCCTAACAGAGATTCTAGGGTCATGGATAGATATGGGAAACGCATTTTTAATGCAGCGACTTTTTCTCTGCGAAAACTGAACTACTTAACCCATTTTACGAGACTACAAAGAGATCTGAAAGAGCTAGGAGATACTCTTCAGGGTACAGTAGCTGCAGGGGTGGCCGATAAAGTCAACGCCCAGCTCGATACCCTAAACTCAGTGGTAAACTCATCCATGCATCTCATATCCTATGCAGCTGATGGTTCGAGTAGAGCCACTAGTTCGGGCATTGCTCTTCGAAGACAAGCCTGGATGCGTCTCTGTTCCTTTGCAGAACCCTTTAAGTGTTCCTTTATTAACACTCGATTCGATGGCTCATCACTGTTTGGACCCAAAGTGAAGGAAACTTTAACCAGGTGTGAGCAGGAAGGCAAGACCTTATCTGCCGTTGGAGTCCATTTTTCTACCCCTACTCAGCCCTACCCCAAGGGCCCTATGGGAGGGAAAATGTGGTTCCGAAAAGCACAGGGAGCCTTTCAGGACACATGTGGAGAAACCCCCTCTAGAAGCAGAGGAGGGGGTTGTAACGGATGATGCCACCCCCGTGGTAGAGGGGGTCCACAGCAACAAGGTGACAGGGGTCAGTTCTCCTGTCAACCCTACCAGCGCCCCTGAAAGGTGGCCTGACTGTTCGGCTCTGAAGGCAGTCGGGGGTCGCTTGTCTTTGTACCCAGAAGCCTGGCTAAACATAACAACAGATACATGGGTACAAAGCATCATTTCCAGAGGATATTTGATACTGTTCTCTTCCCCTCCCATTCCTGTAAAGAGAATCCCAGATGTTCCACCCAATCTCAGGGAACAAGCAATCGTAGAGGTCCACAGATTGCTAGAAAAAAGGAATCATCCAACCAGTCCCAGCAGACCAAGTTGGATTCGGAACTTACTCAAGATTCTTTTTGGTCCCAAAGAAAACAGGGGACTGGAGACCTATCTTGGACCTCAGCAGACTCAACCAGTTCGTAAAGAAAGAGAAGTTCCGAATGGTCACGTTTCAGTCCATTCTTCTCTTCTTAGGGAAAGGCGATTGGATGTGCTGCATAGATCTCAAGGACGTGTACTATCACATAAAGATGAATAGATGCTCCAGAGATCATCTACGTTTCCGGCTGGGAGCCAGTTATTACCAGTTTTGAGCCCTGCACTTTGGTCTCACTACAACCCCCAGAGTGTTCACCAAATGCATGGCAGTGGTCACAGCTCACCTGAGACGTCTAGGATTCCAGGTGTTTCCATACCTGGACGATTGGCTCCTCACCGCTACCTCCAGGCATCAATTGACTCAGGCAACACAATACACTCTGACACTCTGCCATCAATTAGGCATTACAATCAACTTCAAAAAGTCTGCCTTATCGCCATTGCAGCATACCGTTTTTATAGGAACAGAGTTAGATACCTCAACTACCACTCTACATCTTCCTATCGAAAGAGTCTCACTTCTCCGCCAACACGTCAACTCACTGGTGTCAAAGAACAAAGCTACAGCAGCAGAGGTCTTGAAGGTGCTAGGTTTGATGGCGGCAGCAATCCTGGCTATACCACTCGCAAGGATGCATATGCGAATTCTTCAATGGCTCCTCTTTGCTCAGTGGTCGTACCAGAAACTACCGATGCACCACATGATTCTCATCACGGATTCTTGCAGGAGAGACCTTTGGTAGTGGTTGACGTCTCTTCATGTCACAATAGGAAGACCCTTTGCCCCCCCCGTAGCCACTGTGACCACGGACGCTTCCCCGATAGGGTGGGGGGGGCATTTTCAGGGAAAGACTGCCCAAGGCACATGGACAGATGAAGAATCACATTTGCACATCAACGTTCTAGAGTTGAGAGTGGTGCTTCTGGCGTTGCAGTACTTTCAGGACTCTCTCCCTCTAGGGACTATTGCAATTCAGACGGACAACATGTCAGTAGTCTGGTACTTGAACAAGCAAGGTGGAAACAAGTCTTACCCCCTTTGTCGAGAAGCCCTCAGGGTCTGGCAATGGGCTGTGTCGTCCCAGCATTTTCTGTTTAGCGCATCCCGGGAAATCCGTGATAGCGGACAAGCTAAGTAGGGCGATATTACCCTCAATGAAAGTGGTCTCTCAAACAACAGGTTCGAGTTGATTTCATACAAATGGGGCCAGCCTTGCTTGTGACCTCTTTGCCAGCCACATCAGTTCAAAATGTAGAAGCTACTTTGCCCTAATACCACCTCCCGGTCATCCTCTGAGAGATGCACTTTTACACGATTGGCCCCCAGGTCTCCTTTATGCATTTCCACCCTTCCCATTGATACCCAGATTTTTACAGAAAGCAAAATCGCTGGGAAGGACTGTTATTCTCATAGCCCCCAACTGGCCGTGACAGATTTGGTTTCCGTTTCTCCACCATCATCTGTTGGAAGATCCATGGATCCTGGACCCAGTTCCGGACCTTCTGACGCACCCGTCAGGGGACCTCCATCCTTCACTGCAGTCCCTGAAACTGACTGCTTGGCTAATCCACTTCCCCTAATTGCCAGGCTCCATTCAATTTCAGAAGATACAAGACAAATACTCTTGTCTTCTCACAAGCCATCTGCCAGGAAATTATATGGCAGTAAATGGAAAAGGTTCTCAATTTGGGCCAACATGCAGAACATTAACCCTTTCTGAGCTTTGCTATCACCTATTTTAGAATTCTTGACAAAGATTTTTAAGGAAGGGGCAGCAGCTGCTACAGTTCGAGTCCAGCTGGCTGCCGTCTCAAATTTTCACCTTGGGTTTGGTGGCTCAAATGTTATGGGCCATAAATTATCTAAGACTTTTCTTTAAGGCGTACTTCACATGAGCCCTCCTATCAAAATTTCCTATTCTCCTTGGAATTTAAACTTTATGCTCTCTCAAATCATTCTTCCCCCCTTTGAACCAGCATCTTCTTGTGATCTCAAATATTTATCCTGGGAAACTATTTTTCTTGTGGCCATTACTTCTGCCCGCAGAGTGTCAGAACTTCAAGCATTATCTATCAGACCACCTTACATGATTTTCCATGCTGATAGAGTATCTCTCTGAACAAACCCCTCATTTTTACCTAAAGTCTGTTTTGAATCAAATATCAATCAGGTCATTGGGCTGCCAGTCTTTTTTCCCAACCACTCTAGCAAATTGGAATACATGCTGCACAAACTTGATGTACACAGACAGCTCAGATTTTATCTTGACAGAACTAAGGATATTAGAAAATCAGATCAACTTTTTGTATCCTTCTCAGAAGCCAGAAAAGGCAATCCAGTGGCTAAAACAACCTTATCTAAATGGTTATCCAATTGTATATCCTTTGTTTATGAGAATGCGAGCATGCCATTAACACACAAACCTAAGACTCATTCTACCAGAGCCGTCTCTACGTCTTCTGCTTTTCAAGCTAAATTGCCCCTTGACAATATTTGCACTGCAGCCACTTGGTCTAAGCCTCATACCTTTATCACGCATTACAAAGTAGATAAGGCTTCAAGGGACAGGTCTTCCTTTGATTCCATGGTACTGAAGAACATACTTCCATGAGCCACCCAAGATTGAGGGTGCTAGGGACGCTACCCATCAGTGAGAATTAACGGCGAGATTTAACAACTTCAGATAAAGAAGTTATGTACTTACCATAACGTTCCATGTGAGTTGTTTATCTCGCCTTTATTCTCACGTCCCTCCATCCTTCCCCCTTCTGGCTGACTGTTGTCTTAGAGGCTAGTACCATCCTGGTTCTTCAATATTTCTTCTTTCCATTTGGGAAGTGTTCTTGATAGTAATAAATAAAAGGGTATGTATATTTATATATACTGTTACTCACAGCAAACAAGATCTGAGGTAATTCCAGCAGTGCATCGTGGGATAAGGGGCTTGGTCTCGAGCTACTGGCAAACCTTGAGCTTTGCTGTTGGCCTTGTCGGAGCCGAGGATCGGCTCCGAACCCATCAGTGAGAATAAAGGCGAGATAAACAACTCACATGGAATGTTCTTTTTCACTGACATAATGGATTTTTATCAACCATCACACTAATTTTTTCAAAGCTTTTCTTAACGCATCAACTTTATTATACCTTACAGTCTCAGATCTTGCCATTATTAGTTTCATAATGTCTGTAAGTGTAGTAGTCATTAGAAGTAACAACATTTTGCAAACAACTCAGATTTTTTGGCTTTTCCTTTCTGCTTCTCTTGAAATGAGTGAAGCATTTATCTATGTTTTGCTCCTTTGCTGATACATACTTTAATTCTTGCATAGCGAAAAAAATCACAATTCTGTGGAATTGTAACAGTAAATGGGTAAAACTGACAAACCTCAGTATTAAACACTATAATTCTTGAATATCTGTTAGTTATAAGGAGACAGAGAAAAAAAGAAAATGATTTTTGAACCGCTTTGCAGCACCTTCTGCATGCTAGATTAATAAGAGAAGTATGCACTTCTAAAAAATAATTTCCCAACTTGCAGAAAATCTCAGATGTATATAGGAAGTATAATAGTAGAATAAGGGTAGGTGGGAATTGGGAGGCAGGGTAGGGGACTGAAGCTGAGCTTAGCTGGCTTCCACCCTCAAGTCAAATTATAACATTGAGTAATAAGATTATAGCCAATAAAACCATTAACAGAGAGGTACAAAGTAGAACAGGATTTCTTTCATTTCCTGAAACCTGTCAACCAGGAAGACTAAGTAACTGGCATATACAGAGTGTAATCTAGTGATCAAGAGAATGGACAGTGGCCAGCTTAATAAGTGGTCCTCAGAATGCAAAGACTACTCTTTCAGAGAGGGAGGGAATGTTAAAGCCAATTTCCAGCACAGACAGGCACCTCTTTGAGTGGGTGAAGCTAACACATGGCAAGGTTCTTCAAGTTAAATTCCCTTACATTGTACAAAGACAAAATTCTCAGTGAAAATGGTTGGGAGTTGGTCCTTGTGTCAGAGCTCCTGCAGTATTGGGGTCATATGTAGGCCCACATGCTCTGAAAGGAAATAAAATAGAAAAACCTCTGCAAAAATGTGATTATATTGAAACAATAAAGGTAATACTTATTGTAAAAGGAGGTGGAGGAAGGACCACAGCATGAGAATATGGGGGAAGTGTAAGAACAGAGGGATGGTAAAGAAGTTTGAGTGTAAGCTGAAAGTGGGCTAGCAGGAGGTATAATGATAGAGAACCACAGTAACACAGTGTATATATAGAGCTGTATAGAGCAAGTTATCATAACATAGCAAGTTATCATAACATAGCACTACACTGATAAGCACAACATACAACTATCACTTAGCAAGCATTCATGGAATTAACCAGAATATGAAAAAATGTTTATATATATATATATATATATATATATATATATATATATATATATATATATATACGTGTATATATATATATATATATATATATATATATATATATACGTGTATATATATATATATATATATATATATATATATATACGTGTATGTATATATATATATATATATATATATATATATATATATATACACACACACACACACACACACTGGATATAAAATGTTTACACACCCCTGTTAAAATGCCAGTTTTTTTTATATAAAAAATGAGAACACAATAAATACTTTGTTGAAGCACCTGTTGTTTAGTTTTTGTATTCTTTAAGTAAGGTATCTCTCTGGGCATTCCAGTTATTGCACATCCCTAGATCTAAACACAATCTCTTTGTTTATAAGCTGTGCAATATACAATGACTTTCTTACAACAAAAGGCACATTTTGATCAAATGTTAGGTCTCTCTTCACATAAGTTCCCAAATCCCAAGCAAATGGTTCAACTCTCAGGGGAGTATTGTCAATGTGGTAATTCCCTGAGGTAGATGGCTTCCCAAAGAATACAATAATGCATTTTTTGGCATTTAGTTTCAGACCATGATTTTGACACCAGTTATTTATTTGAGACAAACATTCCTGCAGGTTGGCTAAGTCATGTGGGATTCAATGACTGTTCCTAGCTTGCCATCATCTGCAAACTTAGTCTGTCAGAACCCTACTGACTTTTACTCAAGAAAAGTAGATGCCAAACAGGACAGGTCCCAGTATAAAACCCTGGGTGACTGCACTGGGGACTAGTCTTTTTGTGGAGGTAACTTCCCCTATTTTGATTTACTGCATCCTGTCTATAAGCCAGTTGGTATTCCATCTGGTGACATAGAAATTTATTCAGTTTATTTAACTTTTTTTCTATGCCTGAGTGGCAAATTGTGTCAGAAGCTTTGGCCAGGGTGAGGTATTTGTTGTGTATTGTTTTGCCTTTATGCATTGCTTTGATGACTTTTCGAAAAATCCACCAGGTTGAGTAAGCAAACTGAGCTGGTTCTAGTGTTTGGAGGTTTCCAGTGTTCTGGTTGATTAATTTCATGATATGTTTTACCATGGCTTTACATATGAGGCTGGTCAGACTTATGGGTCTGTATTTGCCTGGGTGCAGGGTAATTACTGTAGCTGTTCACCATTTGCTTGATACAAAACCTGCAAGTAGGCTGAGATTGAATGGTGTTGTTAGGACTGTGGCTAAATCTTGGTTCATGCTATTTATGATTTTATTTTTTTTTTTATTTTATTTTACATTTGTTGACCGGGCTAGTCTAACTGGAGATATTTCCATTTTCAGTAGAGGCCCGGGGAGAAAAGCTCCACAGAGAATACATTAAGGCAAACATACTAGTGTTTTAAAGAAAGTTTTAAAAGACAGAAACTAACAACTCTACAGTTACTCATTACTAGTGAGTTAAATACTGACTCACATAGTTACAGTCACAAAAAATACTTATATAACTATAATATACTAAGTCTGATAAAGATAAATAAATGAAATAAATACTACCACACACAGTTAAACTCAAAGACATCATATAAAGTTAAAAAATACTTTGAGAGAGATAATAATGATAAGGTAGGAAGTACATGTAAGAAATGAGGAGCTAAGAATATGATAGAAATTAGAAGCCGGTAGGTTGTAGGAAGGAGGAAGCAAGTAAGATAGTTAGCAAGCAACGTGAGGCTAGAAGCCAGTTTATAAGCAAAAAGTAGTAGGAAAACAAGTGGCAGAAGAAGAGAGAGAAGCCAGGTGGATGATAGAGTAAGTAAGAAGTGATGAGGAGATAGTAATGAAGTAGAGTCTAAGTAGTGGAAGGATTAATCAGGTTTACTACAGGTGCACAGCCAGTGATTTTGGAAGTGAATACAGATGATGGGGGGGGGGGGGGTAGTGTAGGGGCATAGGGTGAAAGAAGAAGCCAGAGGAGGATGGAACTGAGGAAACAATCAGTCAAGTGTAGAAACAGCAGGTAAGTTATAACTGGTAGAATAATGTTTGGAGGTTTGGTATTAGTAGGCAGAGCTATAGTAGGCAGGTTAAGGTCAGGATAGTGAAGGCAAGGGAGGGATATTAGGGACTATATTAGAGTACAGATACAGGTAGAAGGGTGAAAACAGTAAGTTAGGCAAAGAGTGAGAAGAGAAGGTAAAGTTATAGGAGAAGCAGTAGAGGAAATGTATAAGAAGTCAAAGGAGGATAGGCAGGAATGCAAGTGGTAATAATAGCAGAGTAGGAGCAAGGGTCTGGGCAGCAAGATATAGGAGAGTTGCTGGCTGCTGGTAGGCCTGGGCAGGTAGTTAAGGCTAGGAACACACTTCAAATATTCAGGGACATATATATAGCTAAAACATACTTAGCTCAGTCTTTCTTTTGTGATATCACTTGTTTCCCCAAACAAAGTCTGGTAAATAGGATTAGTTTAGGCAGTTCAGGTCTTCAAGAGGAGGGCCAAGCTTCTGTTATGTGTTATAGCTGGGTCCCATTAGAGGGAATTGTAGTTAAAATCTAGGAAAAGAGAGGAGATTGTGAAGAGCAAGAGAGAAAAAAGGATATGTAAACCTTAACACTCTAAAAAAGTAGAATATTCAAACAACATATATCAGCTTCAGGAAGAGTTACACTGCAGTAAGAGAGCAAAACAGGTTATACTTTGCATGTAGATCCTAGTAAGGAAAAAAAGG
>NW_025053186.1:0-10958 GCF_019279795.1 Protopterus annectens | reverse complement strand
AACCTTGCCCCCCACATAACTAGCTCCTACTCGACACCTGTAGCTATGAAATTTGTTCTCTAATCAGTTTTAATGTTTTACATTTATTCATTACTCGAAGGCTTCTTCTTATTGTATTAACTGTTATGATTGCTTTCCTGAATGTGACTAGTTCTACTTTTTAGTATATAGAACTATTAATAATTCTCTGTACAAAAATTGTTACTGTCAAATGTTGAAAATACATTCTGTTGGAGCTTTTCTCCCCAGGACTCCATTGAAAACAGGTTCTTTAAGGCCCAATGGACTATCCTGGTAAACCAACGACAATAAATAAATAAATAAATAAATAGTGAGTGTGTATGGCTACTGAGACCTACGACTATATTTCATATGTATTAATATATATTTATATATATGTATGTGTAGATATACATACCTTCACATATGTACATTACATTATTATGTACAAGCTAACAGGTAGCAGGGCTGTTTCTGTTCACACTGAACTAGTATGGGAATCCAGTAATTTGGCCATTAAAACTCTACCTAAAATGCTTTGGATAGTACATCTCCTATATTGCCTTTATACTGATTCCTACTATTACATGTTATATTTATTTTAGCACTGTGTTCTTGCGAAGCAGGCATGGCTTAGTGGTAGGTCATCCAGACTAATGTTACTAAGGTCCTGAGTTCGAGACTGACAGTGGGATTTTTTTTTACTTTGCAAACTTTCAAACTGAGTACAGGACCTGTCAATCAAAGTGCTGAGGCCACCTGTAAGCAGTTAGAAGGGTAAGTAGGTCACACAGGGGTCAGGCTGTGTTGCAGATTCAGGTTGCTGCAATTATGTTCACTGTTTCCTGTAGTGAGTGTGTATGGCTACTGAGACCTACGACTATATTTCATATGTATTAATATATATTTATATATATGTATGTGTAGATATACATACCTTCACATATGTACATTACCTTACATTATTATGTACAAGCTAACAGGTAGCAGGGCTGTTTCTGTTCACACTGAACTAGTATGGGAATCCAGTAATTTGGCCATTAAAACTCTACCTGACATGCTTTGTATAGTACATCTCCTATATTGCCTTTATACTGATTCCTACTATTACATGTTATATTTATTTTAGCACTGTGTTCTTGTAAAGCAGGCATGGTTTAGTGGTAGGTCATACAGACTAATGTTACCAAGGTCCTGGGTTCGAGACTGACAGTGGGAATATATTTTTCTTAGCAAACTTTCAAACTGAGTACAGGACCTGTCAATCAAAGTGCCATAAAGGCACTTTTAAGCACTTTAAACCAGGTCTGGCTGGTTTGCTTGAAGAGCTCACATGCGCGACTGGCGGTGAGCTCCGCTAACACGCACACCAGCTAATTTCTTTGAAAGAAAAGAAAAGGGGTGACAGGAAAGTGGTGAAAAGGGGTCACAAAGAGGGTAAGACAGTAGGGAAACAAGTGTGGGATTTGCAGGAGGGATATAGGTAAGGCCCATAGATGCCCATGTCTTTGGCAGCAACAGCTGTGCATTTCCATGTATTTTGGTGAGACATTGGAAACCTTTCACCCCTGAGAGAGGTGTCAGGACAACATTAATATTTGTTGTAGAGCCAATTGTAATTAACTGTTTCAGTGTCAAGCAGACATGGTAAGCGACATGGACAGCTATGTATGGTAATTTTTTGTGGGTACAGAGTGCCTTTTTTTTTTCAGGTGAGAGTGGTATGTCAGGTGAAGGAAGTCAGTATAGCTGGGGTGGTAGGTTGGGTAGGTTAACAGACAAGACAGACAAGACGCATACAGGGCGGTGCTTATGACACACGTGGGGGTTACACAATTACGGGGGGAGGTTGGGATTTCCAAGATGCATGAGCCCACAGATGGCAACAGTGGAACTGATATCCCCACCCATAGGCAGTTGCCACTGTTCCTTCACAGCCCAGGACAGGGCTGTGCTGGGGCTGTGGCATGGGCAACGGCGGGGCCGTTAGCTGTGCCACCGAGCCTCAAGCTGGCGTAGGGGCCCAAGTACAGTGTCTTGGATCTCCCTTAGCACCACAGACCGGACACCTTGAGGGTGAGTGAGGGCCGAACCCTCTGGCCACACTTGCAGAGGGGACGGCCCCATCCCCTGCGCTTCCACCCGAAGGTGGCACAGGCCACCGCGGGGTCCGCCTGGGCACTAGTGCCAGGTGCAGCCAGCTGAGGTGGGAGAGGTGGGTCTGCTGGGACCCGCCTTCCCAAGCGTTCTAGGTTTGTGAGTTGTTATGTTAGTTTGGGTTAGTGGCATTTTATTCCATTCAGATTAGTTGTAACAGCATGCATTGGTATTCCCATCAAACAAACACCCAGATATTAACACCATTGAACAAGGGGCATATCAATATCACATGCATTATTTGAACAGAAATACACAGTCAGACAACATGCAGGGTTGATTAATGGCAACAGGCCATCAGATTTGCAGGTATGAACAGGGCACATGCGAACAGACATGCATATATTTTTGAAACGGACAAATGTCCATGATTATTGAAATGTTCACATACCATTATTTAGTGGGTGTTGTTATATGGAATTATAGGGTTGGGTGGAGATAGAAAGTGATGACACATTCATATGTTACACATTGATTTACATTTGTATAAGGTACACAATTAAGTTGAGGCTGATGTTTCAAAATAAATTTTATTTGACTGTCAAGCTACACCTGTTACAAATACATCACTATCCTACTTATTTTGAATTTGATCAGATACATCATCCTGCTACACTTTGATGACAGGACAGGGGACAACTATGGCTGTTTAGTCTGTCAGATAATCATTCATTCTATCTGCAAATTGTTTACTGTGATCACCATATACAGCATTTGGCCTAGACATTCCAGATTCTGACACACTGAAATCAGTTTGGGATATTAAGTTGTACTTCCCACATGCATTTAGTTCTGTAGAAACACACTGGGGCTACTATATTCAGGGGTTATTACTACTTTATTTATTCATACATGACCCTTTCTGTCACTCTCACACATCCTGCAACTTCACAGTTCAGGTTGGTACTTCTAGGCTTTGTTCACATGTTAGACTGGTGGTGATTCAAACACTTTCCAACAGCCTCACTTCTGTCATGATTCAGCATTTCAACAGGGATATATCTCACATATGACTACCTCAGATTCTAAAGCTGTACTCTTGGGACTACTGCAGGTTACACTATATTTAATTCATGGTGGGACATCTGTATTACAGCACTGTTTAATTCTATCAATTATATTTCCAGTTACACTTGCATACTGATGAACTTGTTGCAGCCATACCTGCAGACTTACAATTCCTGCTTGCACATTATATTACTTTTAATCAATACACTGCAGTGTTCTGATACATGCTACAGTACAATATTTATTTACAAGTAATGGGTGGGGTTACTAACCTGCATGGTGGTGCAGCCGCTTCAGCCCTACGGCCATACATCTTCAGCGATTCACAGAGCGGACACCTGCAGCTGTAATACGAAAGAAGTAATATTGGACTACACATCTCCATGGTATCGCCAGTTGAAATCCTTACATACATAAGCAAAATGTAACTTACTCAGTAGTGGGGCGTTGGGCATATCCGGGCCTCCTGGATCCATTCCGGACAACTGGTCTTCTTGCATTAAGCTTCAGGTCCGCATGGTGGTGACGGACCTGCTCACCAGTGCGTGGAATGCCAGTAGCACTGGTCAGATCACGAGCAAACTGGTCCCATGCCTCTGCCCTATACGCTCCCCATGAGACCTGGCCCTGCATGAGTTGGGCCTTGTGATGATGGGCAAGGAGCCAGACCATGTATCTGGACTCCTCAACGCCCCAACGCTGTGCTCGAAAGCAACGTCCCTCACCTACTCCACTCATTCTGACTGCAGGTCTGTTCTACAATCGTTTCTGCTGTGTATTCCCGCCTTTGGGGCTTATATATGCCGCTTTTCCCGCACATTTCTCTGATTGGCCATTTTGGAATTGTATCTACTTCACTGAAAATGCTTTCTCATGCTCCATTCTGGATTTTATCCCATATATATGCTATTTCTGCATTTCATGGTATTGCTGTCATGGCTTAGTGGTGAAGTACCTTGACTCTAGTGCATGGTATCCTGCGTTCGACTCTGGCAACTGACTTTTGATTTTCCTGACAGAAATGAGTTGAGGACCTGTCAATCAAACTTGCCAAAAGCACTTTTAAGCATTTAAAACCAGGTCTGCACTCGTTTGCGCGGAGGTAACGCATGCGCACTGGCAGTTAGCTTGTGGGAGCATCGCGCAAACGGTGTGCGCTGGGATAAACCTTAATTGGCTAGTGACACATGTTCAGCTCGCACAGCTAGTTGCAAACGGTTTCAGCCTATTAAACCGGTGCGTAGCAACGAGCATACAGTTTGCAGCTTTTTAAACACTACTCAGCTACGGGCATTCCGTCTCACAGCAGCTTAGCTATCAGTACATTTCTGACTATTTTTATTATTGTGTTACTTCGGAATATATGCTCCATTTCATTCCATTTTACAAAAGGGAATACATTTACATTTGTACAATACTGTCAGGGGGCTTTTTCGTGCTTATTTACAAAAAAAAAAAAAGTTGTTGTGGGGGCTCGAACCCTGCCTGCTACTCTTAGGCCAGCAACTCTACCGCTAAGCTATTACTTCTTGGCTTACTTTGCATATTTAGTTCTTAGATCCTTTTCCACTGACTGCTAACTGTGATTGCGCTAGTAGCACACCAAAGGCATACACAGTAGCAAACATTTCGGGTTTAAAAAAAAAAGGTTTTAATTTAATTTTATAACATCTCTTCACTTTATACAGTGATGGTCTATTGGGGCATGTGTTGTGTAGTGTGTTTATTCACATTTCCATGGCCTCTCGTGGCTGTTTACTTTCAGCCATTCTAGTCTTCCGGGGGCATGTCCGCTTGCAGGACTTAGCCTACAGACACGCCCCCTACTCTCTTACACGGACCGTGTAAGAGTTACTAGTGTGATTCAGCATGCCTCATGCACCTCATGCATATGCATGACATGCTGACATCACAGAGTTTCACTGCAGCCTCCGTGTAAGAGTTATAACTCTTACACGGAGGCTTCGTGAATCTGGCCCAAGGTGTGTCACCTACACGAAATGCACTGCACAAATATGTTATAAGCAATCCATTACCTTTTTTCAATTATGTTGTACATATTTGTTGATATAAATGTTTTGTTTCAAACACATAAGTAGAAAAGTTACAATTTCCCCATGGGAAACATCTTAATTACTTACTGTGATTAAACTGCTGACTGGACTTGTATCTGAAGGGATTTTATACCCACAAAGTTGCTGTCCAATGTTCTTCCCATTCCTATAAAAAGTTGCATTTATCAGGTACTGCTGTACTAAAAAATAAAATATCTGCTGTTACATTGGGCAAAAACCTATAAAATATGTTATTCATCTCATTGGTGTTGCAGCCAAAAGTAGTCACAAACTGAAGATGTTATTCCCCTGTACCAGGCACTGGTGTTTTGCATATTCATATGTTAAAATCTCAGACCTTTCTTGTCTCCAAGCCCTCACTCATGTTTGTTTTTTATTATAATGGTACCTGATAAATGCAGTACATGCAGTTATTTGTGTGGGTATATGAGTATGTGTGCTTATGCATGTGTGTGTGTGTGTGTGTGTGTGTGTGTGTGTGTGTGTGTGTGTGTGTGTGTGTGTGTGTGTGTGTGTGTGTGTGTGTGTGTGTGTGTCTGCTTGATCTGTGTCCCAGTTGACTGAATGCATAGCTCAACTTATCGCAGATCAGAAGGAACTGAAAATTTGTTCTTTCCTTGTTGACATCTAATGCTGGAGTTAGTATATTTAAAGTTGTAGGCATCTAAGAGCACAACCCAGTTTGTGATCAGAGAAAACTGGGTTTCCCACCAACAAAACTTGCTGCTTTAGTGTGGAAATGTATTAGATAGTTGTTGTGTATCTGCGTGTGTGTGTGTGTGTGTGTGTGTGTGTGTGTGTGTGTGTGTGTGTGTGTGTGTGTGTGTGTGTGTGAGAGACAGTTTGCGGATACATGATGTCAAATTGTGTGCATGTGTCATTTGTTAATTGCAGTGTGTTTGCATTTTAGAATGACTGCTGATTAACGCAAGTCTGCAAGCATAGTTGAGTTTCAATGGGTTTTGTGTTCAATTGTTATGATATCTGATGTTTCAGTATATATTAATTTGTTACAGTAAATTGCATAAAGTAATTTACTATTCTGACTTCTGTTGATATAGGCAAAAACCTAAGATTTAAATATCACTACAGTATGCAAATGCAGATGGAAATAGTGTAGTGTATTACATTTAACAAAACACGACTGAGTTTACAATGATATTCTACTGCCCAATTAACAGCCTTAAATGTCTTGTAGCACTTAAATAACTGTGATTATACTCCATATTCATAAAAATGACAACTTTATTAAACACATTTCTGACATAACATCAGTGCTTAACCTATATTTTGTTAAGCATCTAACGGTACTCTTAAGCTCTAGCCCCTTGCTAGAGCCCTAACAGCAGACAACGTCCATAGCATTTTCGCAGTATTATAACGAACTGAAACAATGAGTGAAAATGTCACTGAAAAAACAATCAGTAAAAACAGAATGAAAACTCCAACAAAGCTAGAACTTCCACTGAGTGACCTCCCAAACCTCTTGTATCAGAGGCACATGGGATATATGCAAATGATCCTTATGAACATCAGGTGCTTCAGCTAATTGGCGAGTCTGAATGCCCATGACTTATTTCATCATTTTACCGGACAATTTCATAGGTTCATAGGTTCTTACTATGCTATCTGCCCTAGGGCATTTATAAGCCTAGCCAGAGTGTGCTTGGCTTTCGCCACCCATTTTAAATGAATTTTGCTATGCCCTTTTTCGAGGTTAGTATACTGTGCCTCTGTCTAACAGTGACACAGAAGTGATACCCGGGGTAAACCTACTATCTTCCATCCACTCATCAAGATTCCTCTTGAAAAGAGTCAATGAGGGACTCTGCCTAACCTGGACTGGGATTTTATTCCAGAGTGAAGGGAGCCTCTGGGTTATGAATCTGTCCCTCCAGCATGTCCTATTTATTTCAGTGCTGAGGTTCAAGTCTCTGGGGCGTAGCTCGATGGGATTTGGATTTTCTGAGGTGCAGCATGTCCATTAATTCCGGGTTGGACATGGCTTTATACGTCAGGCACAGATCGCCTCTGAGCCAGCGGTATGCCACTGAGTAGAGCTGGAGTTTCTTTAACCAGGCAGCATATGGCATCTGTTTGAGCCCTTTGATCCTCTTGGTGAGGTACTTTTGGAGTCTTTCCAGGTGCTGCAGGTGTCTGGTAAGGTACATCCCAAAAGGGGCATTGTACTCAATTATGGGCCTGATGAGGGATGAGTAAAGAGGCACGATGACCTCCCCTGATCTAGATGTGAATCCCTTAATGATTAGGTGGGCTATATAAAATGTTTTTCTAACCACTTTGGCCACGTGGTTGTCAAATGAGAGATTGCTATCAACTTGGGTCCCCAGGTCCCTAATTACTTCTTCCGTACTTAATGGATTACCACCTATGTGGTAATTTGTGGGCACTTTGTTTTTGCCAAAGGGAAGGACTATACACTTTTTGGCATTTAGTTTGAGGCCATGGCTCTAGTACCAGTTGTCTGTTTCTATGAGGCCATTTTGTAGGATGCTTGTGTCGGCTGGAGAGTCGATTATGGCGCCCAGTTTGCAGTCACTTGCGAATTTGGTCAGCCACTGTCCTTCCGTGTTAGCCTGTACCTCCGAGAAATACATACCGAACAAGAGAGGTCCCAGGACTGAGCCTTGTGGGATGCCACTTGTAATTGGTTTGGAGTATGACATGGCTCCAGCAATTCTAACCATGTGGGTTCTGTCCTTGAGCCAGTTTGCAACCCATCTAGTGACATAGGGGTTTATATTTAAGTTGGTGAGCTTATCTATAATGCCCGAGTGGGGTATTGTATCGAAGGCTTTTGCAAGGTCCAGGTAGGCTGTGTGGACCACCTTCCCCTCATCAATGGCCTTGGTGACTGTTTCAAAGAAATCAACCAGGTTTAAGAGGCAGGATCTGCCCTTAACAAAGCTGAACTGGTTAGGATCCAGCATCTGTAGGTCCCCAATATCTTTATTTATGAGGTCCATGATGATCCTTTCCATAGCTTTGCAGACCAAGCTAGTCAAGCTTATGGGGCGATAGTTTCTAGGATCCGGTGAAGCACCACCTTTGTGGAGAGGGACCACTGTTGCTGTACACCACTCTTTGGGTACATATCCTGTAGTAAGGCTGAGATTGAACAGTAGTTTTATGTTTGGGTTTAGTTCTTCTTGGAGTTCATGTAGGACGCAGCCTGGGACACCGTCTGGTCCCATTGATGTTGTGTTTTTTGCTTTGGAGAGGGCGGCTCTTACCTGAGCATCTGAGATGTCAGGGGGGCAGCACTCTGCTGGGATAGATATTTGCCCTTTTGGTGGGGAAGGGTGGGAGAAGTTTGTGCTGAACCTGTCAGCTAGGATGTTGGCAATGTCTGTGGGTTCGGTGTATTTTTTGTCATTTTGGTCTAATTCTGAGCATATCTGGGAATTTCCACCCAGGTTCCTAACATAACTAAAGAAAGCTTTGTGATTATCCTTAGTGTCCTGTGCAATTTTTCTCTCGAAGCTGATCTTAGATGATTTTATGAGTTATTGTAGTTTTCTGCTAATACTGATCAGAGATGTCTTCCCATTTTTGGGATTTTGCTCTATCATATAGTAGCTTCCTCCTTCTATTGTATAGTTTGTTTATGGCTGGGGTCCACCAAACAGGATGCCTAACTTTGGAGGATCGGGTCTTGGTTTTATTTGGGATTGCATTATCCATGTATTCCTGAAGGTGTTTATAGAATGTGTTTATAAAGGATTCTGTGGTCTGGGCCATATTTTCCACAGGCCCTGGGGCTTTGAAGGGTTCCACCTCTGTATTGAGGAGTGTGAAATTTGCTTTACAGAAGTTTTTCACTGTGGTTCTCTGGGCAGGGGCTGGGGTCGGGATGTGAATATCTAGTGAGATTAGTTTATGGACTGATCTTACCAGTGAGGGATACACTTCTGGTCTGGAGCATAGAGTCCCCATGTTGGTGATGATCAGGTCCAGTATGTTTTCCCCTCTTGTGGGAGTGGCAACACGTTGTTCCATAGCGTTTGAGTTTATAAATTCTAGGAACCTTTGGGCTAGGGTGTTGGAGCTAGAGTAATGCTCCCAGTCTATGTTAGGGTAGTTGAAGTCGCCCAATATAATGGTGTTTGGAGAGACCTTCATATTTTCCAGTGTTCTCAGGAAGGCTGAGTGGGGTTCCTGGGTTTGGGAGGGTGGTCTGTAGCAGGCTATAAACTGGAAGGCAGTTTTACCCACTGTTAGTTGCACATGGATAGTCTCTGATGCTTTGTGCTGTGCTACCAACCTGGAGGTGTGGGTATCTTTGACGAATATTGATACTCCCCCTCCTTTTGTGGTTTGGTCCAAGTTTTGGGGCCGAAAAACATGGTATGAGGTATAACCTGGTAGTGCTGGGGTGCTCTCAGGAGCCTTGAACCAGGTTTCTGTTACTGCACAGATATCGATGTTCTCCATGCTAAGGAGAGTTTTGAGTGCATGCATCTTGAGGTTTAGACTTCTGGCATTGAGTAGCATTACTTTTAGTTTCTTATCCCTTGTGATACCTATGGAGGTGGGTTTGTCTTTTGAGCCTTGCCTAAAAAAGGCAATATGGGGGTGGCAAGAGCCTTTGCCAATATCAGAAAGCCCAGGGGTGACAGGTGCAAGCTGTCCCTAGTGAAGCATCGTGGCTTGTCGAGCATGTCATCCCAGGCAGACAGGCATTTGATCCCCTTTGAATGCCACCAATACTTAAACCAGTTGTTGAAATTGATCATCTTGTCTTCATATTGTGGCATCATTCTTGGTGAGGGTAAGATGCTACTCAAGGTCAGGGTCATACTGGCCTGGGCTACATGCTCAGAGAGCTCCTCTATGTCTCTTTTCATATAGTCCAGGGAGGTACGTCTCAGGTCATTCACACCAGCAGGCCAATAAAGCCAAACCCCACTAGCTGTGGATATGCATATTTCAGCCTTGTCATAACCTCCTCGGCAGAGCACAAGCACAAACTGCAGCTCTATGTCATATACACATAAATATGATCAGTCCTTTCTTTTCACAAAGCAGTCATTCTGAGTAATCATCTTGGAGGTGAATATTCCATTCTTGATCTGCACTTCACTCTGTTCTTGTTCTGAATTTCTTGTTATCCCTATCTTCACTGTATAACAACTTGATTATGATCAGAATCCAGGTCACAATTATTTACATGCAGAAGCCTTAACTTGGAAGGTTTACACATTAGGTTAAGTCTTTTCAATTCACAGAGTGCTCTAACATTGAGTTCTTCCCCACATAGGTGCCTCTGTGATGACAGTGGTCTCTCTGTTAAAGCTGCATGCTAGTGTCAACCAGGGGGATTGGCTATTACTAATCAGTCATGTGTATTCCTGGAAATGTATATGGCTTCCAATCTGCTCAGGAAAAAATGTTTTTCTAGAAGGAAAAATTGATGGTGGTGACATCACAGTCAGCCAATCATTCCTATGGAGGTATTTGTGGTGCAGGTAAGTTGAGAGAAGATATGGGAGTGGAAGTTTTGTTAGTGTGTGTATCTGTATAAATATGTGTGTGTGCATGTCTTTAGAGGCATGACTGTATGAATGAATGTGTGTATCAATAGGTGTGTGTGTGTGTGTGTGTGCGCGTGTGTGTGCGTGTGTGTGTGTGTTCAGTAAAAGCAAAGCGCAAAGGTAAAAGTGTGTGTGTGTGTGTGTGTGTGTGTGTGTGTGTGTT
>NW_025053185.1:0-10402 GCF_019279795.1 Protopterus annectens | reverse complement strand
AAGCCACTGGACAGAACCTAAACCATTGGGGGGACAAATACGGACAGAAAGCACATATTCCACTTACAACCTTAGAAAGCTGATAGAATAATAGGTTATGCGTTAGCATGACTCATCTGAAGGATGTGGAGTCTTAACCCATTTACTTGTCTGTATTTAATGTCATCAGTTCCCAGGTATTTGCCAGACAGGTGCAGATTGTAAGAGGAACACACCAATATTATGAAGCAAACTCTGGACAGGCCATGGATACTGTACAGTCGACAGGAATGCTTTTGCCAAATGGGCAGCCATTCCCGATATGGGTCCCACTGCAGCACAGTCCAGTTTACATGGCAAAGTACGGTATGACCATATGTGTTGTTACATAACCCACTACACAATACCTATGAACACATGGTCGCAACACCCCACTGTAGGCATGTAAGCTGATGTACTAGGCATCACAAGGTATTATTGTAGTCCTCACCCCCACCCAGGGGTGTGTGTCCAACGCAAACACCAGTGCATATGCAAAGCTGTTATCGTAAACAACATGGCCAGCTGTGGACCTTCTCTGCGGCCATCCTGCACATCCCTGGATAATTCCCCTCCTAACACCCCCCCCTTTGTGGCCCATGCACACCACATACCTATCAGACCGTGTTCCATTCCTCTTAATGTCTACGGGTACAAGTAGGTGACACCCTCTTCCCCCACTATATTGCCAGTATCTGGAACCCCAACCCACATGTAGTATCACAGCTGTCCCACAGGACACATGTAACTAACGCATGACAGAACACCACAAGAACACCTGGAGCAGCACAGGCTCCCCACATTGCGAAACCCTCCCCCACCTCACACTCTATACCATGACAACAACTAGTGATACCGACACCTCTTGTCCTGCCTCGCATACAAATCCCAACATCCGACATACCTTCCCTATTGCTCCCCATCCAATTATTTCTACAGGCTACTATACAGTTACAATGTCACCCCCACTACCTACCTACCTACTCCCTAGCTATTTGCCTCTACTGTACCACACAGGTATGAAATATGTACACCTACCCTGAATACCTGCAAGTAACCTATCCTGACTTGTGAAACAGGAATCCAACCTCACCTTAAACTGACCTTTGTCAACAGTCATACCTGACATGTAAACATGACCTAAGCATGGATAATGTCGACAGTTGAACGTAAACTAAGCATGTATGGGAGACGTAGCGATGTTATGTCTATTACCCTCTTTGAATGTGATCACCCCAGTATTAATTGGGATACATAGTTGGGGTCAATGTGGAGCTCTACACCCCGGGCCACCGCTGACAATGGACAAGCATACAGTCTGAGTGTCCCAATTGACAGATGTGAACAAAATGCATGACATTGCACGTGTGTATGTGGGAGCAAGTGGGTGCAAGCCGGTTTGGCTGCCGGTATGCGAGTATCACACTGGTGAAGCAATGTAGAGGCTAACTGAGGGCAAGACACCACAACCAGAGGTCAGTAAAGCTGTGCTATGTGCAAACAAGTGCATACCCACCTACAAATGTTCTACATTGCCTCAGTCACTCTGTATCCAACAGCTGTTGTTGTGCCCATAAACAAAATAATTTGCACTGTCAGGTTGCAAACCCTTGACCCTGCACACTATAGTAGATATGAGTTCCACTAAGCCATGGCGGATACACATTCAGCTGCTGTGATCACAAACACATCATCCAGCATAGGCATCCAACAGTATAGGGAATGTATATAAGTGTGTAGATTAATACCAGAACACGTGTCCATTGCACAACCACAGTATTATGAGCTATGTGCAGTAAAGAACAATGCCTGTCCAATAATACTGTGAGAACAGAAGTCCTGCATAATAACAAAGGGAATAATGATATATGGTGCACACCGTGGGGGCATTTGGGCGTGCCTCATGCACAGTATGTCACACCTGGGGTGATGGTACCATGGAACTGGGAGATGAGGCTGGCCCAGTGTGTGAGCAAACCACTGCTACACAAAACCCTGGCAGGATGCTACCGGTGGGAGAAACACTGTAGATCAGCTAGGTCTACTCTTGACACAACAACAGGTCCGTCCCTGGCGGGATGCACCAACAGTTGTGGGTCATATCAATGTCACCATCAGTATCAGAGGAGGATCAGGGGAAGGCTGGCACATACATGCACTAAACAGATGAGGAGCCTGCAGACGCTTGGGTGGGGAAAGTATGCTGGAGGTGTACCGAGAAGTGCAGTGAGGGAAATGTGTGGAGGTGTAGTATGGCACGGCCAGCAACCGGGGAATGGATGGATGCTGTGTACATGGAGCTAGAGGGCCAGGGGAAGGGACATGTGTATGTCATTATGGTAGACATATGCAAACGAAGCAAAACAGCAATAGTGTATTGGCCTGAGCATCTGCCTAACGAGCACTCATTCCCATGTCGAGTCCCACTGCAGCACATCCTATTTTCCATGTGATATCCGTATGTTACTTTTGTTGTGCTGTATAACCTATTAAGTAACATCTATATTTGCACAGGAATACTGCCTTAAATGCACATGTGAAGTATCATATTGACTAAGGCACTAGTAAGCATGTGTAAGCGCATAACAGCAGTTGTACGCATGGATACGCAGTTGTAAGTGTGTGTACATGTATTCGCGTGGGGGTAAGCATTGCCTACATAGATTGAGCTAAGTAGATGCTAGCTGTGTGTATGGTAATGCAACCCGAGCTTAGCATTGCTTAGCTCTGCGCATACATGCGCACACCCGTGTACGACTGCTCAAATGTCCCTAACTCACTCTGTATCGACAGCTGGTGTTTTGCACTGAAACACAATATACAGCCTGTGGAAGGGCGACACCTGGGATGCTGCACATCATACACTATGTGATTTACCATTAAACCATGACAGATGTACATAACCACTCATTCCACATACATATCATCCAGCACAGTCACTCAACAGCACAGGGAATGTAGTAATAAGACACCACACAACCTCTTAATGCATGAATCATGGACATAGTACGCCATAATGTGGGTAGATATAGGGATATCTGTCATCTCCTGATACACTTCAAACGTTGCAAGTTACACAGTTATATATGGTAGAACACATATTTTGCTGGAGATGATACATCTGAAACATGTACGTGTCTGCACGAATGACTGACCTCAGTCCTAAGGTCATCCATGTCAATTGCCAAGAGAATGAAGTACAGGCCACACATATAGGCCAAACATGCATGCACATATGGACAGCTATACATCTGTTAATGTAGAGAGATAGACAGCTATAAGTTATATAAATATATATATATATATATATATATATATATATATATATATATATATATATATATGTGTGTGTGTGTGTGTGTATGTATGACACAAATAACCATATAACAGCAATCGTACAGAGACAGATTAATATGTTCAGTGTATATATCCATATACACACATACACACACATATATATATATATATATATATATATATAATATATATATATACATACACACACACACACACACACACACATATATATATATATATATATATATATATATATATATATATATATATATATATATATATATATACATATAGATAGCTAGAGCTATATCAATGTCCAGTTCTCTCCCTCTATATATGGGGGAGAAGCATATGTACTTATGCAGATATACATTGGAAAAAAAAAAATATATATATATATATATATATATATATATATATATATATATATATATATATATATAGATACAGATAGACATGTGTATATGATTTCCAGATGGGAACGGGCTCCTGGCCCCCTCCATACAACATAAATGATCATGAGCACAGTTAATGTGCGTGGGGGCACACATAAGGGATACCTGGTAATTACTGCAATGTAACCCCCCCAGCCGTAATGAATATGCTGTGCAATCCAATATCCAGCACATGCAGTACTTGATAGCTGGACCCACCACAACACAGCTACAATGCTCCAACAGTTATCCATGTCACCTCTACATGTCAGGCCAATACCTGTAATATACCATGCAGATACGCCATTGTACTACAGGGAATGTACTATGTTGAATGGCTACTCAGACAAAGGGTATTAGTAGCCATACATGTGTAGCAGTAGTGTGGATGTACTGGGTGAAATGTATATCCCCAGCCACAAGCCCTGTAATCAGTACCTGCGACATGTGTGGTTTGGCAACCAGCCCCACAAAGGGGATACTTACATTGCACATATACCCACTCACAGTTCAAAGGACATGACATGACACACAGGTATGTATACACAAACAATCTTTATTTGTGTAACATACAATAATGTTTGCAATTACGGACAGCACATGGATGTTGATGTATATAACCAGTGATGTATGCAAGGCCCACACATAGCAGTCAATGCAGACAGTGCGGATATATATCATACTATGGTGTCCAGGCTAAGCCCTTCAATTCCTACAGCATTTGACAATGGATTTGCCTGCAGGATGCATACCAGTCACCAGTATCAGATGTAGTTCAGCAGCCTCTAATTACACCCTGTAGTCAAGGCCTAGAGGGACATTCATTACTTGTGGTAATGTCAATGTATCTGTCACAGGTATGGTCCCTGTCCAACAAATGTTGTGGGTGCCCATGCTATGACTGGAATGATAGTAGGAATGCTAGCAGTGGTGAATGATAGGCCATTACCTAACAACTCATACCCATATCACAGCAGGACAAAGGCTGCTATATATGTGGAGGGCAAAGGCAGGAATGCAGGGCCATACCCATAATATTGCAGTAACACACCCTGGAACATGCTGCTGTTACAGGATGTGTTGCAACATACCCTTATGCAGGAGTACGACATCAGATGCACAAATGGATATAGCCATGTACTGCTAGCATGCAACACACACACTGCCAGTGTAATATCCGACACAGGACCTGTGTGGTGGACAGACAACACATGATAGGCACACATCTGTCCAGCTAGAGGATGGCCCACAGTAGTGAGCTATGCAGACAGACTGCAGTCCAAGGTAAACTAGTATGTACACATATATACACACACACACACACACACACACACACACACACACACACACACACACACACACACACACACACACACACACACACACACACACTCACACCCTGTAACACCAGTACTATGCATAGCATTACACCACTCTACTCACAGTCTGTCTGTATGTCCTGATCCTCCTACATATATGTGGCTGCCCTGAGTGTGCAGGTACTCCTGTAAGAGGTATTGCTACCTGCTGTCTGTAACATTGATGCCCACACACAGGAGGGATGTTTATCACACAGGGAATGTACAAGGAATACGCCCACATGATGTAGAGATTCATAGTGGGTGGTTGCCATGACAGTGGTAATTGGAAGTACTACACATATGTAGTCATATATATATATATATATATATATATATATATATATATGTGCCTATCTGGATACGTACATGTCCATATCGTCCTACCATATGTCCTGGACATGGAGTGTAGCCCTATCCCAGCCTCTATAGTCCCAATTTAGTAGTGCAGGGGGATGTCTGGTATGTATAGCTGGTATATTAGTAGACGTTTGCTACTGTCATTGGGATTGTTGTCACAGACACGGTGTGTGTGGAAGGAGACATATGCTCATAACATGTGTGCCATTGGCTACTGACAGACATCCTAAGGTTATCATGGTATAGTACATGCATATATAGCAGGCTCGACAGCCATGTCACAGCACAGGGTAGGCCACACCTGTGTGACAGTGCATAACCACAACCAATGTGAACACAGCCACAGCCACATATGGTACATTAGCATACCAGTATGGTATATGGACTATCTGTCCTACACCATCCTCATATGTGCCACTCACAGCATGACCCTACATATACTGGGCTGCTACACAGTCCAGTCGGATGGCTGTCTGTAGTATGGGACATGTGTGTATGGCCCTGCACACATATAAGGTAATATGGTACCATACAGTGGGGCAGTATGTAACAACAAATAGAAGGGGAGCTAGGACAATGACATCTACCACAGTCTGTACACAGGCCACAGTACATATTAACAATACACACACTGCTGACATCCACCATCACTACACAGCTCTCAGTACTGCACAGACATCCACAGGAGTTCCAGGGTATGGCATTAAGTGTAACCCCTACTGTACGTGACATGTGTAGCACTCTGATATATCACTCGCATGTTATCACATATGTTGACATTGTTGACGGTGTACAGCAGATATGCACCACTTCATGCACGACATATGTATAAAGGTTGACAGAGGTGTGGCTGACAGCACATACACTGGGCCAGTATAGACATGTTGCTGTGATACCCTCATTAATCTACCATTGTAACGGGGTATGTTGCAACATATGTCCAATGAGGGATATGTAGTCAGTAACTGTCACGGCCTTCACCATCAACAGACTGCAATCCTCACAGTACCACCTGCATTCCATGGATAGATGCTTCATGGCTAACACATGACACCAAAGGCACAACACTGCCCAGTCTGCAGATGAGCCTGCAGATGAGGATTCCTGATATACATGGAACTGACATGGCAGGTATTGCGACATGTATCACATGCATATCCAGACAAACACTGTTAATCCAACCTTACTCCACATGCAATATAGCAGCACTTACAGTTCGTAGGCAGGACAGGCACATCCCCCAACTGTTTGTTGCCCTCTTCCTACGGTGTATGTTGTTAGAGGTAAATCCCCAACCCATCTAAAAAGTTGTTTACAAAATGACAGTTCTAGCTCCTGCTCACAGTGACAGACAAGGGCCAACACTACCAGGATGTCCCCTGGTAGTGGAGTGCGTTTCCATGCAATTGGCTATGGGAATGTTACCACACCTGTTCCACATGCAATCGGATAGGGAAGGCCTGCAATATGTGCAGAGGCCATCAGCTGATCTTGAGCATCACGTTAAATACACATGCTGCTGCCTAAGCAATGCAGGTGTGGGCCTCCACATCTGCCAGAGAGGGTGTGGGGGAGACAGACATAGGGGAATACATGTCAGGGAGGGGTGGGAGGGTAAAACCGATGCATGTTTGTGTCACACACCTACCAGCACAGGGATTCATACACCTGACAGCTATGTAGTGCTATCACAGTCCGATGCTGTTATTGGATGCACCACATGTGTTGTCTGATGAGGAGCACTCAGAACATATATGTGATGGTGAGTGCCATCTGCTACAGTGATACGGTAGATATACAGTAGGTGACATACATGTGCCTGTCTGAATGAACAGGTGCCAGCGTCAGCACAGGCACACTCACACTGGGACGCACACACATTAACAAACTTGGCAGGGCCAGGAGTGTGACCCGTCACTAGTGGGATTGCCACAAAGCATCAATGTGCAGGAAGCACATGCACCTCACGGTTGATACAGAGGTAATATGGGCAGTGAGTATGAGGGGGTGTCAGACATAAGTTGGCATGCTTCACTGTGCCCTGGGGGGAGTAGTGTGTGTGGATGTGGACATATGCACCATACAACACACACACGTACACACAGGGTCTAGTTTGGACATGCATGGGTGCATGTCTGCACGGGTGTGTGGTGGCCAACAGGTTATACAAGGGTAGGCGATGGGTATACCTTGGCATCAACCCACATTTGCCAGCACAGGTGGATATTGCATCCATCTTCCAGGCACCTGGGTGACCATTGTGTGCGGCCAATGCTGTGCATCACTTGCCATATATGTGTTCCCTAGTCCATAACTTGGATGGTGTCTAGGATCTGCACACATCCCACATGCATGTACAGTGACATGTGGAACTGTACCTGGGGTGTCTGGCCCATACTGTGAGCACAACTTATCATCAGATGTGCCAGTCTTGCCCACTTGTGGTAGGGAATGGTACTGGTCAGCAGATTTACCCTGCATCCACATTGATAGCATGCTAACAGCATTTCCTGATGTCAGTGTCATGTGTCCATACAGGCTATGTTGTCAGGCATGGTATGTCCATTGTGAGTCACGTGTGAAGGCACAGTGGGGTTGCTAACTGTGATTGGCAGGCCGTGATGTCACATGTATGGGTATGGCTTTGCACCCAAGCCTCTCAGCCATTTACATCTGTTATCCCTGTATGGTTGACATTGTGATATATAGTAGGGCCACCATAAATGTAATTAGCAAAACCCCTCCACAATGTCCACAAACTCACAACCACCTCTACACAGGACACCAGTTACAAACACACACATGCACACACACACGCCTGTCATATCTGGGAGTAGAACCCCTACCTAGCTGGTGTACTACACTACAGCAATACACAGTTATATTACGTGCCACAGACATTACTGAAGTTCATCTTCCCCAAAGGTGTATTTCACAATTAATGAAATCAGCAGGACTACCAAAGTAGGGCATTTGTAATGTACTGCGAGTGAGTAGCCTATAATGCATTGTTCCATACACAGACACTGAGACACACACATCACATCTGGAACTGACATGGATGGAGCTGGAACACTACCACCATTCTAAATCACACTACAGCAGTATGCAGTTACAGAACGCGCTACGGCACATTCTATAACTGCATACTGAATGCGCTATGGTGATTACTGGGCTATCATTTTCCAGAGGTGTACTTCTAGATGAGTGACATCAGCAGCCTTGGCAAAGTAGTGTATTTGTATTGTATGGAGTGTGGGTAGCCTAAAAAGCATTGTTCTCTACCCAGTCAGACACACACACAGACTCACACAGTTGCCACAGCTGGGTTCGAACACCTACCTAACTAGTTTATCACACTACAGCAATATGCAGTTAGAGGACACACCACGGTGATTACTGGGCTATCATGTTCTCAAAGGTGTACTTCTAGATGAGTGACATCATCAGTCTTGGCAAAGTAGTGTATTTGTATTGTATGGAGTGTGGGTAGCCTAAAAAGCATTGCTCTCTACCCAGTCAGACAGACTCACACACAAACACACACAGTTGCCACTGCTGGGGTTCAAACACCTACCTAACTAGTTTATCACACTACAGCAGTACACAGTTACAGGATGCGCCACGGCAATTACAGGGCTATCATGTTCCCAGAGGTGTATGCCTAGGTGAGCGACATCAGCAGCCTTGCCAAAGCTTAATATATGTATTGCATGGAGTGTGAGTAGTCTAACAAGCATTTCACTCTCCACAGTCAGAGGCAGACAGGCACACACACAAACACACACTCATACAATTGACAGGTCTGGGGTTAGTACTACTACCTAACTACTCTGTCACTACAGCAGTACGCAGTTATGGGACGTGCCATGCACTTTACTGAGCTTTAGCTTTCCCAAAGGTGTAATTCACATTGGATGTCATCAGCAGGCTTGTCATACTACTGCTATGGGGAGGGCAGTGTGTGCATGGGCCATACCCCATTCATGTGGGGGTTGATATGCCACATGTGGGCAGACATGGGGTCATATGTCACAGGTGCGTGTATACAGCTACTAGATGGCTGCTTCCTTGTACAGTCTTGTTGCACAGCTGGCACGTACACCACATAGTCTGCCATGCTGACAGGTACTGGTGGTTAGTATCCGCAGTGGGTTACATCCGCACTTCATGTGTTGGGGGCCCTTAAGCTGTGTGCCAGTTGGGACCGGCCTGCATGGCTCCTTGTCACAGTCACCCTCTTCCTCACATCTATGCCCATGTGCCTGTGGCTTATTATAGTGTGTTGTCCTTACATATTTGTCTGCATTCCTATCCACTATGTGTGCAAGGCAGGAGTGGTGCATACTGACATGTGTTCACACTGAGAAGTGCAACTTCCAGATATGTCTGGTTCATTGGTGTTTGCAGACATGGCTTTCATGTGTTTGTGTGTGTGAGCATGCCCAGTATGATCTCTCAGCATGTTGTTGACTGACATTGCCTTCATTCCTCTAAGTGTGTGAGCATGCCCAGTATGGCCATCTGTATTGCATGTGTGGACCACATCCAGGTTGTTTGTACTGCGGTGCTGACCTTTTGTTCTACACCAGCAGGTAGCATGCTGTGTCTGCAGGGTATCCATTGGTCATTTGCCATTGACTGTTGCTACATTTCTGCATAGCGGGAGGGGGCACCTGACTGTTGCTACTGTTCTACACAGGAGTGGGGGGGTACACCTGACTGTTACTCTATGTGTACATTAGATGGGGTGGGGGGCGCACCTGGCACTTGTACACATTTGCTAGGACTGTACTGGTAAGTCAGGTACTCCATTTCCATCTGTAGTCTTACATATCCTGCTGGCTAGTGTTTACCAGTGTAGTATAGATTCTATCTTTTTTTACCTACATATTAGTGTCTGGCTTCCTAGCCTTCACAACTTACATCCAACTG
>NW_025053184.1:0-10365 GCF_019279795.1 Protopterus annectens | reverse complement strand
GGGGATTGAAAAATGGTTATATTTGCAAAAATTGCATATATTGTCTTTTAGGTCCATAACAAGTGAAGGGACTAGGTTTTGTCTTAACTACAGCCAGATTTGGGAAAAAGACTGGACAATGCTACATTTTTTATCTTCTCCAGAATTTCATGTGGTTAGACTACTGATTTGAAACCTTCTGAAATATTCAGCTTTAGTTTCATTTTAAATATACAGTATCTACTTTATTTCTCTGAACTGGGTTAGTTTTCCATTCGGTCCATGCTTTGTTCATGTCTTTGTCTGACATTATCAATTATCCATTTTCTTTAGCTGTGGTATAGTCTGCCTTGTATGAGACTGAAGAATGCAGAGAGAAGTGAGATGGGATCAGTTAACATTGTCAAGTACAGAGCAAAGGATGTCAGAGGAGTTTTCAGTTGTAGTGCTACTTTGAACAGTTTGTGGAGAAGCATTTCTATTTTTAAAGGATCAGCAAGTATAAATACGACTGCTCACTCAGTAAATTAGGAAACACATTAAGATAATGCAGTTTGTCAGGTATGCTAGAAAGATATCAAGCAGTGTCCAGTTTGTTTTCAAAGTATTAGGCCTGGTTCCTTCAATAACCATTTGAGTGAGATTGAGGAAAGTGGCTAGTCTGTAGAGCTATTTATTTTGCCTACCCAGTCCAGAATTTTATGTCCCACAATAATGAGTTTAGCATGTCAGGTATATTATAACATGCTGGTTAAAGAAGTTTCAGCTAATACAATGGAAAATGGAGGAGGGATGTAGATGTCACTATATAAAGTTTAACATGAACCCCAATAAGTATGTGAACTAGTAGCTAATTCGGCCAGCACTATCTGTAGTGTCACTTTTTGCTATAAGGATGAGAAATTCGAGTCAGGTCTTGGCAATAAGCGTAATACTACTCCCTTGCCAATTGTTTGGCCTGCTATCAAAGAAAATAGTAAAGTTGGAAGTAAAGCATGTTGGAATATGGGAAGAGTCTTTTAACAAGGATCCGGAAATCGCTATTAGTTTGGTAGGGTTCTATAATGCCCAGAGTTCTAGCTGTAACTGTTGTAGATGCTGTACATGTTTCTGTATGTATGATGCACTATCTACTTACTTGGATATTGATTCCAGTTAGTTCCCTGAACATTAATAGTTGAGGAAGCACACTTTGTAGTTTAGAGGCTAACATTTCAAGTAACTTAATACAGTCAATAAATACAGCATCTACTTGGTACACAATTATGTTTCTATAGCATGCAATTGAAGGCCTTTCACTTTAATAAAACAAGCAACAATTCTGAAAAGTGACATATGGGAAAAAATGTCAAAGGAACAGAAGAAATGGCTTTGTATACAGAATCATTTCCAAGGATGAATTCATTAATGCCTCTCAGTGGAAGACATAATCAGTCGTGCTGCAAATCTTTCTCTGGATCACAGAAAAAGGGCATATAAAATAATAACGTGTCAGTTTGCTGCGAGAAGAAGCAGTATTGGAGAAAAAAAAGGGAAGAAAATTATGACAGCAAAATCAGTGGGGCAGATCAGTGGAAGTCTGAAATGTGAGCTGATGTCAAACATGTAGAAACTACCGGACTGTAGAACAAGAAGACTGATTGCAAACATAAGCTTCGAAAAGTCTGAGGAAGCCTGTGTCTAACTTCTTATAGAAGAAGGTTTAAATCCTGTCTAGATTTAGGCCTGCCAAAGTAAGCTATAGGGCATTAAGGACTAGAAAATACTGTGAACTGAAAGATGGTTTATTCCAGGATGTTGCGACAACCATGCTAAATGCTTATTTGGCCTGCATTGTGTCTGTTACTATCTTTGCTTTTTCAGATGCAACTTTTGTTTTATATCATTTCCAGATATGCAGACACAGGTGTTACTGGTGCCTTGGTCATGGTGAAGCCTTTGGGATCTGCTCACATAAGTATAAATATAGACACATTGCTGTTCAGAAACAAAATACTAAAGAAAGGCTGATAGTGGCATAAAATTATAGAGTTTCGAGAATGATGTTTTACCTATCAAATTATATGTTTTTCACATTTGCAGTGAATGTCTTTAGTGCAACAGTTAGTATTGTTGTGGGGTCCGTCCAGTACACTTACCCTCTCATATACCAAAAACTAGCCAGAGAGAACTGGAGGTCCTTCTAATTGTCTGCAGGATCACAAGTGTGTATGCGTGTTTGTGTTTGTGCACATGTATCCTGTCATGACCTGGCATCCCTTCCATGATTAGTTTCTCTGCCTTGTGCTCACTGAGTGCTGGATAGGCACTAGCTTCTCCCTGATCTTGAACTAGATTAAGCAGGTAATAAGAGAATACGTGAGGGATAAAACATTAGCAGGGCTTGAGTATGGAAGTCAAAACATCACCCTTTGTACTTCTGCTCATTGTTTTCCTACCTTTTGCATGGTAGTAATAGCCAATTTTAAATGAAAAATCAGCTATAGGGTTAACCTGTTTGAAATGATAAGAAGGCGTTTGAAATGTTTTGTATGAAAACAGAAAAATACTATTGCGTGCACTATGAAACTCTGTTATACCATAAGCAGGCAGTCAGCACTGATAAATATCTTTGGAATTTCCTATGTCTGGGGTAAGGTCTTTTCCATGCTTTACATAAACCCACAAGTTTGTTGTGTTCATTTATTATTTGTTAATAGAGATAAACCATTATCTCTCAAGGAATGCTTATGTAGACAGAAAGTTTTTCATTTCTCTTTTTGTATTCAAATCCTATAGGTATAACCCCTCCAGTTGGCTTCAACATTTTTTCAAGCAGTGGATGTCATTCCCCCTTCTCTCACACCAAATAGAAGCCTTATCTGTGACACACAAATAAGCAGTGGGAGAGAATCAAAGGATCACACAAATTAAACAAAATGGATCTTATAAACCGTGTAACACCTTTATTTAAAAGACAATTATAATAAAAGGGTTGCATGGTTTATAAGATCCTTCTTGTGTTATTTAAGTTTTGTTTTAAAATATGTTTATAATGTTCTTGATTATTTTTGCTAATGTTAGAATATTTTTTGTAAAGATTTGTGCGATCAAATCTTGATGTTTTATGCAGCTGAAAATAGTCTTCCAGAAGGGTCTGTATTATAAGATCGACGTTTGAAAACATCGAACAACATATGGTCGAATCCATAAGGTTGATGTCTTCAAACATCGACCTTATAAAAAGACAAAAAAAAAAAAAAAAAAAAGTACCCTAACGGGTTTAAGCAGGGTGGCAAGCCCCCCTGCACCCTCCACACCCCATGCTACTTAAATATACCAACTCCGAGACCGCACTACATTGCAGTAAACGGAAATCTTCCCTTACGGAGATTTCCATTTACACGCTCAAAATTCTGAGCATTTGATATTCTCATCTCAACAATGTCAGATTCGACATTGTCGGCTTTCGAGAATATAATATAGACCCTTCCAGAAAGCTATTGTTTCCGATATGCATCCTTTAAAACCACTGGGTGAGTTTTAATAATTTTTAAGATGTATGAACTCCCTCTGTGAAGAAATCTATGCTGGAATGTAAGAATGAAACTTGAAGTGTGTGTAAAAGAAAGTAAAGTAGTATTTTTAATTTAATTAGACACTGGTGGTCATCAGTTTACTGATCCCGATCAGCAGCTTAACATTTGTTGAGACTGCTACTACTTCTGGTTTCCTTTAACCTGTACTTACTCTAACTCTATTTGATGTGCTGGTTTGTGGAAGTAAATTCTTTTTCTCATGTCTTAAGATTATTTTTTCTTGAGATAGATTTCCAGGTGAGTCCTTTTTTCTTTGCCTTTAAATAAGCAGTATTTTAGAACACACAAAATACTTGTGTTTCCTTCTCCCAGTGATGAGGTTCTTACTGGGGATGAAAGTGATAGTGCCCCTTTAAGGCCATCAGTTTTCTTGGTATTACATATTTAATGGTCAAACTTTTTTGATACGAACCACCATAAAAAGCAGGACCAACACAAGCAGATGCACAGTAGGAAATTTATTCTAGTACCTCGGCTCACACAGCCTTCAAAGGAATACTCCTTCACTACAAACTGCATCATTTTATATCTTCAAATAATTGAATAATTATTTAATTATTTAATTCTACTAATTTAATTACCATCACATGAAATGAAAATGAAATAGAAGAAAAACATTTTATCAAGGAAAAAAAACACATTTTATCAAGGAAAAAAAGCTATAAACCAGAGCATCCTATACACACATTTACTAAAAGGCTGAATATGTGAGTTTTATGAAAAAATATTTTGTTTATAATCTCACTAAAAATGAATGGAAGGCTTTGAAAGATATGCAAGCTGTTTGTGACACATATGCTTTTTGTCAAGCAGATAAAGGAGGGAATTGGGTAATCATGGATAGAACACATTACCTGAAAATGATTTTTGACTTATTATCAGATGAACAGGTTTACATAGAGATGCAAAATAATCCTAGTTTGGAATTTAATAAAGCTCTTCTGGAGTTATTGGAGAGGGGCGAAAGATTGGGTTTTTTCAATAATAGAGATGTTAAAAAACTTTATATTGTGAACCCTAGGGACCCCAGGTTTTATGCTTTACCCAAACTACATAAAAATCTTTCTGATCCCCCAGGACGCCCTATAGTTTCAGGTTGTGGCTGCTTTTTGGAACACATTGGTATATTTTTGGACTCTATTCTTAAAAAAGAATTGGTCCATGTTGTTTCACATATTGGAAATACCACTGAATTTTGTGTTAAAGTAAAGAATATGCAATGGGACACTAAATTCTATTGGGCCACGGTGGATGTTAAGGCACTCTATACAAGTATAAAAAGGAAATGGGGTTTGGAGGCCATACAAAACATTTTGGGGGAGGGTCCACGTACTTCATACATTATTTCTCTGCTAGAATTTGCATTAACTCATAATTATTTCTGTTGTGAAGGGAAGATATTCTTACAAAAAGATGGTACTGCAATGGGTGCAAATTTTGCACCCACGTATGCGATACTATTTATGTCTTACTTTGAGAATGATTTTCTGTATAGGTTAAAATTTTTTCAGAACAATGTTGTGCTCTATTACAGATATATTGACGATTTGATCTTTATATGTACTGGTGATACGCTGACTTTGAGGTTTCATTACTAGTTTACATGATAATAAGTTTGGTTTAGAATTCACTTATGTTCTAAATAGGACTTCCATTCAGTATTTAGATATTTTACTGTATGTGGATTCTTCTAATAGAGTACAATATAAACCTTACAGAAAAATTACTGCAACTAATAATTTCCTTCATGCCACTAGTGCACATCCTAGCCATTTGATTGAAGCTTTACCCTATGGTGAATTCAACATGTTTGAACACACCTCTGAAATCGAACTATTAGATGTTGAATTTAGGACGGTCACAAATAGACTTTTGGAGAGGGGCTATTCAGAAACTTCAGTTAAGAATAGTGGTAAGAAAGTGCAAAATTTTGATTCTTGCACTAGAAGAACAGATTTATTAGATGAACAAAGGACAGATAAATTTGTTAAGAATGAAGGGAATAGAATTTTTTATGTTAGTAAATATTCCCCTTTTTCTTCCTCTCTTAAAGAAATAGTAGATTTTTTGTGGCCTTTTGTTCACCAAAATGATGAAATTGGTCACCTTTTTCCTAGTAAGGTTTGTTTCTCATTTGGGAGATATGCAAACTTGAAAGAAAAATTAAAATTTAAATCTGAGATTAGACTTAATAGGGAGAATATTGCTTCAGGGGTAAAGGGTATGTCTAAATGTGGAAAATGTAAAATTTGTAAAATGTTAGGGATTTAACAGGAAATTATATTAATGGTATTAAATACCAAGCTTTGGATACCTTTAACTGCAGATCTTGTGGAGTGGTCTATATTATAGGTTGTGGATGTAATCCCCCTAAGTTTTATATAGGACAAACAAACGCAATTAAAGCTAAGAATCATGGAACATATGGGTGATATCAGGAATAGGAGAATGGATAGTCCTGTTTCTGAACATTTTCATTTGTTTCTATAATGGTGAGCTGGACTTCATTCTTCTTTGTGCTCATAGACCTTGATGGTTGGCTAATCTATGGGAATTTTGTATATAAATTCAATAAAATTGGAAAAGTATGTTTATCCTTAATTTTGCACTTAAAAACCAAAGGTTTGAATCTTGAAAATAACTTAACTATTTAACTATTTAAGAAAACAATTATAAAAATAATGTTTATTTATAGTTAGTGATATATTTAAGTTGTTTCATAAAGCATTTTAGTAAATGTGTGTATAGGATGCTCAGTTTATAGCTTTTTTTCCTTGATAAAATGTGTGTTTTTTTCCTTGATAAAATGTTTTTCTTCTATTTCATTTTCTTCTTTATGTGATGGTAATTAAATTAGTAGAATTAAATAATTAAATAATTATTCAATTATTTGAAGATATAAAATGATGCAGTTTGTAGTGAAGGAGTATTCCTTTGAAGGCTGTGTGAGCCGAGGTACTAGAATAAATTTCCTACTGTGCATCTGCTTGTGTTGGTCCTGCTTTTTATGGTGGTTCGTATTTGCTTTCTTCACTTGGTTGTGCTGTCAAACTTTTTTGACTAAGAAGCAGTAGAGATTTCTAACAGAGATTATATTTAATGAAATCACTGGGTCTCTTCCTTATGCATCTAGTCTTTCAGGCTCCCCACACCCCGTTACATTGGTACTTTGAAATATTTAAAATCTGTATTGTAGACCCCTTGTGTGGTGGGGTATGGGTTTACAGTTTATAAGTTCATGTAAAATGTAAATTACGGTTATTACTTCACATCTCTCCCCCCGAGAAAAAAGATTCTGGCTATTTAAAATGTGTCTCTAGAAAAGAAAAATAACTGTAATGTTATAAGAAACTTCATTCTATTATTTTTTTTCCAGCTTTGCTTTTATAGCTGTTCAGTGTTATCTACCAAACTGACATGAACTTATTGTCTTGAAAGACAGTTATCTTCCTAACAGTTCCTCAGCCAGGAGAGTTACTGAACTGTAAGCCGTGATGTGCTTTCTTTCCACATACTGATTTTCTTAAGGATAAGGAGGCCTTGTCTACTAACAGTCCTTTAAAGTGATGTTTAGCAGAGCTTTTAATCAAAAAGCATTAGTTCTCATATTTTTCCCTTAATCTTGGAACAGACATCTTGGAGCTACCCTGTTTTGGAGTAACATTTCTATTTTCAGGCCTGATTTACCCCTGCACATGAAGTCCCTATTTTTGGAGGTATGATCCGGTTTTTAGGCATCATTTACCTCTTCACACAGTTTTCCGAATCTCCTTCATCACGCGATTTTTAAGCTATTGCACACAAAATGCACAGCATGTCTTTTTAATAATGTGCTTATAATTATCCATCATTTTCTTTCACTTCACATTTTTTTAAATGTGTGAGTAGTATGCCACATTCCTACTCAAAGTGGAAAGATTTATATACTATCTGGTATTCAAATTTTATGCTAATTAGATGTGCAGATTTTTTTTTTAATCTGGAAGCAGCTACTTCTCAAGGGACTTTGTTTCAATTTTGTAATGTCTGCAGGTTGAGAGGTATATCTTGAATTACTACTGAGAGGTTGATGAGGTAGGAGTGACCTGGTCTTCTCGGCAAACTTTCACTTTTTTTGTGGGGGGGGTGCAGGAGTTCACAATATCATTTATTGGATGCCACAGTGGTGCAGCGGTAATGTTGTTGCCTCACAGCAAGAGGTTCTCCCGTTTGATTCTTGGCTGGAGAGTCTTCTGTGCGGAGTCTGCATGTCCTCCCTGCATTCGTGTGGGTTTTCTCTGGGTACTCTGGTTTCCTTCCATGTTCCAAAGACATACATCCGGATCGTTTCTCCCCAGGCCTCCACTGAAAATTGGCTTTGTTCCAAGTCGGACTTTCCCAGTAAACAAATGTTAAATAAATAACATAAATTTATGCAGGAAACATTAAACGGCAACTATTCCTCTGATATAGATGTATACCTATTCATTAAATTCATATGTTCATATGTCATGACTGCACCAATAGAAATTAAGGAAATTATATAGTATAGTAAAACAACAAAACACTAGATGTAGGATTTCAGTTCTCTTACTGTAATCTTAGATCCTTCCCTGTGTCTCCATGTTATTTGGATTTGTTGCAGTTGTTGTTTCACTGGAGTATTTTCGTTAGTGCTGTTCAGCAGGATTGCTAGGCTGGGATTTGTGTTATCCTGCAGTGGTTCCTCATTTAATTTAATTGATAGTACAATGTCATGACAATGAGAGACAATAACATCTCTGACTGGAATTTTATAACACACACACACACATATATATATATATATATATATATATAACAGAGGTTGGTGCACATTTGGTGGCTGCAATCATTGAGTGCAGTCTGTAGATGACATGTCACGTTGTCTAGAGTCTGTAGAACTGTATACCTGTGCATGTGCTGATGTAAGAGCACAGTATATGAAAGAGGTATGTTCTCTTGCCACCTATCTTGCAAGTATTGATGAAAATTTACCTCCATATACATGCAATAGAACACAAAGAGGATGAGATACTTTTTATTGAACCATTATATATTTTACAGTACAGCTGCTTAAGCTTTTGAACCAATGAGCCCTTCATCAGGAATTGAGAAATTATCATGCTAGATATTATCCTTTATTACCCACTTGTGCCCAGAAAGGGAAAGCATGTAATTTCTTGCTCATTGGCTGAAAGATACACTTACAAAATACATTTGAAAGGAAAAAAATCAGTGTGCAGCTCATATGCTAAGAATTAATATGCAAATAGAAAGGAGTCTGTGTGTGTGTGTGTGTGTGTGTGTGTGTGTGTGTGTGTGTGTGTGTGTGTGTGTGTGTGTATGTGTGTGTGTGTGTGTGTGTGTGTGTGTGTGTGTGTGTGTGTGTGTGTGTGTGTGCTTGTCTGTGTGTGTACATGCGTACATCAGCTGGAAAGTTTTGACCTGACATAAAAGTGAAGGCACTCCTGAAATTATAGCTTTGAATCACTGTTCATTTAGGGGAGAAGAAAACAGTGTTACTTCAAGTAATCAAATCTGTCACTTAAAGGGAAAATAATTCACAATAAACAGAAGTCTCTGAATGATTAGTTCAATTCAGAGACGGAAAACAAGAATGAGTACATTATTACTATGTCTTAGTGGAAAATCTGGGTGCGATAGATGCCTCGGCTAAAAGATATGTACTAGTAATAGCATCCAAGTCATAGTGTTGTGTAATGGAATAAGTAGAGAATGCCAAAAGAATAAAATCTGTTTTTTTCCGTGGATTCATTAAAGAGGGAATGTGGATATGTTTGAACAAAACACCTTGACCTTCTTAATGAAGCACAGAAAAAAGATGTTTCGGTTAACAGGTAGGAACTAAAGACTTCTGTCCTGGTATCAAAGTATGCACGTGTTATGCTGACTATATTAATTTTTACCCAGAACCTATGAGACAGAGCAAGATTAACTGCACAGCCATGTAATAGTTTAAAAATGAACTGCATTTATATTCTCGTGGTACAGTTCACTCATTGTTTCTATCATGCTATATTCTTGCTGCGTGGAACCCTTGTCACGAAAAAATCTATTTTGATATTCTCCCCAGTATTCCATATACAGGCATATGTAGGACTGACCCCTTGGTAAAATGTTGGGTAGTGAGAGTGGCTTTTTTTTGTTATTTTTCTCCCCTTCTTTCACTCTGGTAACCATCCCAGTGAGCCAAGTACTAGCCCTCCACTCAATCCCCTGTGCAATGCCAGAAGTTTGAGCTGGGGTCAGTGAGGACCTTAAGGACATCCTGAGGGATCAATTCTGTTTTTCTTTAAGCTGGGAAAGGTTCATCTAGGAATCATAGGAATCACAGGAAGTTACTAGGCTATTGGCCCTGAGGCCCTTACAAGCCTAGCCAAGAAGTTTGCCCATGTTCCGATAAGTCAGCACCCAATGCCCTGTCCAGCAGAGACACAGGTGGAATCCCAGAGGTGTATTTTCTGTTCACCATCCACTTATCCAGGTTGGCCTCAAAAAGAGATAATGAGATACTCTGCTTGACGTGGAGTTGGAGTCTATTCCACAGAAGGGGGAGTCGCTGGGACACAAATCTGTCCCACTAACAAGTCCTATTGATGTCACAGACCAGGTTGAGGTCATGCATGTGGATTACTCGAGTGGAGCTTGAGTTGCAGATATGCAGCAGCCCCATCAAGGTGGGGTCTGAGATTGCTTTGTATGCCAGACAGTAGTCACCTCTGAGGAGTCTGTAGGAGACAGAGTAGAGGGACAGGGCCTTTAGCCTATCTGTGTTCAGTGTGAGGCT
>NW_025053183.1:0-10485 GCF_019279795.1 Protopterus annectens | reverse complement strand
ATTTAAGCTGGGACATACTCTCCTCTCAGATGAGGGAGGTGAAGTAAGGTAGTAGGTCCAGAGGCTTGACCAACAGCCCAGGAGTCTTCCAGTTAAAGAGGCTATTATGTGGCCTTGAAATATACTTCTCTCACCAAAGTTGTGAATATCTGTGGCAAATACTGAACGCTCCTGCTACCTTCCCCCTTATTAAATGTAATCATTGTGAGTTACATTAACACTGATACAAATTCATCCATCCTTTCAACAAGGAACTGAGTACCTTCTTTTAATACTCATACCAACTGTGAGGACCAGAAATGTTGTTTATCTGGCTTCCATGTAAGTCTTGCCCACTTCTTTCTATATTGGGAGGAGCGAGATGGGTTTAATGTTCAAGAGGCGAATTAGAGACACATAACTATCAAAGTTAGGATAGGCTCAGAAGTTAATGCACTCTCCAGACATTATAAAGGGCAGGGGTTGAACATACTTTTTCCTTCTATGTTTGTACAGGAGAAGTTGGTACAGAAGTTAGAAGGAGGAGATCTTATTAATAGGACCTGTGGAATGTGAGACCAGGTGGATTATCGAATTGAATCTGATGTGCTGCCTCAGGACTCAACTGACTCAAAAGTACCAGGAATCGAAACACTTTTCTTCTTGAAAATGAAGGATATTTAAATCATGATGAACACATGGTTTATTATGTGTTTACACCATGCTTTGTCTTATCTGTAACATTTTGTATTCTGACCCTTGTTTCAACAGGTCCGTCATTTCAGCCTAAAATTATGGTAATGCCATATACACCTTGTTGTTTTTATGATATACAGGATATGCTGTGGCTACACATATCCTTTGCAATCATTAACATAGGTCTTTCTCACCAATTTTAAAACGTTTACATATTTAGTGGATCACTGTTGCTATAGCACATAATTTCCCGCGATAGGATAACAGAATTTTGATCACACCCTCCTCTCCTGCCTTTTTCCTCTCCTCCCTGGATATATACGTCACTTGCCATCATCGTCATTCCCATACAGGTTACAGAACTATTTCACCAGTTTTTAGTTTTCATATTAAGCTTGTTCATAGAAGAGTTCGGAGAACAGGTAGCTAAAGGCTCATTCACTTTTGCAAAGCGAGTTGTTTTATCACACCTCCGTTTCTGAATGTTGTGCTCTGTAGTTGTTGTTTTGCAACAGCAGATGGAGATAGGATTGCAAAGTGTTTTTGTAATGTTTTAACATGAATGTTGATGTTTTAATATTTGACAGTCTGGCTAAGTTTCCTGGGATTACCCATCAGTCGTTAAGCAGAGCCCTCTCTTGTCATTTGTGTTGCATTTTCACTTGAAATTGTGTGAATGAGGGAACTTTAATGTCATTTTAGCTGAGTTTGTAGATGTCTTGACAGTACTGCTTTCTACCTTGCAGTTGATATATGCATTTTTAACTTATATTATATTTAGATCGCGAGTATATGGTTTGAGTTTTAGTTTTATACACTAGGCTTTTAAATAATGTTATTTATGGTCTATGGGCTGTTTAAACAGCAATCGGATCCCTATGGAACTTTTAAATGTTTGAAAAGCTACTTAAGTATCAAATAGTCTAGTGAAACCCTGTGTGACGCTCCTGTGTTTTCTTTCAATAAAGTTTTATATGGAACATCAAGTTTTTCGTTCTATTTTATCCCAATCGACTGGATTTGAATATACCGGAGATTTCATTGCCAGAGACAGCGTGTATGCTTTAGTTTTTCTGACCCTTTCGACACCACCTGGTTCGGTCTCTGGTTTGGGTTGCTTATCTGCATTGGGATTGTTGTTCATATATTTACTGTAACGTTTGGAACAGAGGATAGTATTGCTCATGGCAATGACAACTATGCCATTTTCTGTCTATCTACCTACATTTCAGCCTCTTTTGTCTGTCTGAGGTCCTGTACGCGGAATTTTTCCAACAACACTATGAACTCTGATAAAGAGTCTGCAAGGCTGCTATCTGCTGGCTGGATGGCTCTACACGCCATTGCCAGGGTGCCTGCTTTTGAGGATTATTTGCTTCTGAGAGAAGTTTTATGCATTTGATTTACTAGTGCACCGATGCTCAGCAGTGTACTGAATCTAAAATATTTAACGGCTGCACATTATTAATCAGCAGCACAATGCCTGCATGGAAAAACGTATGAGCTTTATTCAGTCCTTAGTATAAAGATCTAGCTGCAACATCCTTGGCATGATAAAATATTATAACAGAATTGAGGAGGATGGTGCATGGCAGGAAGCATCTGTTCCAGTTGACGTAACGAAGTGCTGGAGCCTTCGGTAGAAACCAGTGCAAAGTTCGTTTGCAGTTGCCAGCAAGGGAAGACAGAGAAACTGTGGCAGCACGGCACGGTCTGATGTTCTGGGTGATGAGCTGGTGTGTTTCCATGAAGAAACGCTGAATGACACAGGGATGAAGCTGAAAAGAATATGGCACAGGAAGAAGATGTTCTAGAAACTTTCACTGTAGAATACCAACCAATAACAGAGAGTTCAAAGACTGTGATATTGCCGTTTTGAAGAAAATTATCCTAAAGGAAGAGTTAGCTTGATTTAAAAAGAGATGGATAAAAGAGCATATTGCAAGATTCGATGAGAGAAGAGAAATAGGAAGTACAAGAAGGTCGAAAACCTTAAAATGTTAGACATCTGATAAAACAATGAACAGACAGCAATCAAAACTGTTCATATATAAATTCATGTGATATAATATAAGTAAATAAGATATATATTACTTATTGCAGCTAAATTAATAACAGATAAAGTCTTATCTACACAAGGAAACACAAGAAAACTGTAAAGGAAAGGAAAGGAAGAAATAAAAAATGCCATCATGGAAGTATTGAATAGAGAAAAGATATAAAGCAATTATAACAAGAAGTGTTGCTCTTAGAAAGAGTGCAGATTAGTGAAAAATAACCTAAAAGATATCAGCTACTAGGCAAGAGAACAAAGGCTTAGAATATGCATATAAATATAAAGGAAAAGGTACAAAATAAGCAATTTATTGATAACCAGCAAGTTTTATAATAGAGAACTGGGAAAAATGCGAAAAGGATAAAAGAAGTAAAAAAAAAAAAATAAGAACGTCCAAATGTACCCAAGATATGAAATAGGATGAAATAATGGCCAGAGAAATTGAAACAAAAATTAAGAAAAGAAGCTACTAACTACAAGGAAAAATACAGGCCAAATACAGTACCTAACTTTTGGCTAAAAGTATTAACATCTTTACATAATGATTTAACCCTGAATAAGAAGCTATTTATATGCTCACCTCAAGACAAACACCACCCTGGTTAACAACTTAGGAAAAGATTATACTCACTCTTAACAGTGAACCTACAATATATCCTAAAACTATATAAACCAATAGCACTTGTAATGAGTGGATAAAGTATACACTGCGGAATTGAGTGCTGACAAGAATATATGACAATAATCATTTAGAAGAAAACTCAATTATGGCAGTAGAACAAAGAGGTTGACAAAAGAACATCATATGGAACAAAAGAGATCGTTTGTTGTTGTTAAAGTCATAATGGAGAATTGTAAAATAGGAAAGAGAATCTAAGTATGGCATGGATAGACTAAAAAAAATTAACAGCATCGCACATTCATGGATAAAACTCACATTTTTTTATTTATTTATTTATTTGTTTATTTATTACATGTTATGTGATCCTATCTCGCCTACATTCTGCTGTATGCACTGATGGGTTAGACCCGATCACTCGGCTCACGACTCGGCACTACTGTATATGCTATAGAGCGAAGTCTCTTAATTGGCTGAGCTATTCTATATCTCAGGATGCACCACCACTACTTCCCCAGATCTCGTTTGCCGCTTACAAGCTAGGACGTGGTTCCGAACTTGGCTGAGCTAAGTGCTTTTTTCTGAGAGTTTTTTCTGTCAGGAATTTCTTTAATCTTAACCAAAAGCTGTTTTAACAGCCTATCGTTGTCAATATAATTGTGTTTTGTGCAAATTTTTGTGGTAAAATTTTGTGACTGGACAGAGAAAGGTTTCCGTTTCTGCAGTTAGAGAGCCTTCCCCTCATTCTTTAGTGAGTCTTCTTGTTGTATTTCGGAGAAGGTCAAATCACCCTCTGTTTTCAGTTAGAGGAGTTGCCACTTAGCCCTCCTGTTGAATAGTGTTTGTTATTGTGGTAATTTTTCTCTTGGGGCTTCCCCATCTCTCTGTTTTAAAAAAAAAAAATTTTTGTTGTGTAAACCATTGGTACTGAAGTTTCATAGTGTTTTCTGCTCTGACAAAGTGATTAGTGTCTACAAAGCTTATTATGTCTAAAGAGCATAGACCCTCAGGATTTAAAAAGTATGTACAAGATGCAACTTCACAAAAATGTCCATCCGCGAAGATGATCCTCCTTGTCACGTTAAAACACTGTTTTAGAGGCAAACACCTTCAAGGAGTCTTGCAGCGTATGTGTCCGCGCTTTTCCTCCTGGTCACGCTTTTCCTCCAAGGTCCTCAAGAGGAAAAATAAATTGATCTTAAAAGGGCTTATCAAAGCTTCCTCCTTCGCCAGAGGCCTTATGCTTCCTCTTCACTCTCCAGCTAAGAAGAAAAATGGAAATTAGGCTCCAACCAGCCCGTCGGGAGACCCGACCACACTAAGGAAATCTAGGCAGGCTTCTCCAAACGGCTCCACCCGGACTTGAGGCCGAGGGGCGGAACGGTCTGCCTCGATCACCCTCATCTCGACTTCCCTCTGGTTTGGGCCCGATGGCTGCGCCACAGGAGGCTTGAAGGCGTGTCACCTTCGCCGGCTCACACTGATTTTGGAGCCGATAAGGGTTACTGACTCAGACTCTTCTACATATCCAGTAGCCAAAGCCCTCTTTGGCTGCCGAGAAAGTGCCTCATGGAGATCTCCCTAAGGCACCAATATTGATCGAGTCTGTTCAAACCGGTCCGTCCTTGAGGAGCTTGATGGAGAAGTCTGCTCTGGGACCCGGTCCGTCTCCTCCGATCTTCCAAGATGTCGGATTCGGACATCAACGAAAGAAGAAGATTGTATCCAAAGGCTGTTTCAGGGTCCTCCTGTATTCCAGAAATTAGTTTTGGCTCCAGCCCAGTGGCTTCAAAACAGATGGCCCACCTCTGTAGTTCTGGTTTCCTCCTCCCAGCAGCCTGCGGCACCATTGGAGCCGGTGCTGGTGCTGGAGCCGATGGAGGTTTTCGATTACGGCTCCAGCCGCTTGCTCCAACCCGGCGCTTTTGGGTCCCAGGGATTCGACCGGACCTCCTGGGGTGAGGACCGGGGGTGGCAGGCACCAGGACCAATGTTTTGGTTCAGAGCCTTCCTCTCCATCAGTCGTCGACTGCAGGGGGGTGCCGAGTCTACTGTTGTGGCCCAATGGCTGAGTTTGGACGACTTCCCAGGACTCTGGCGATTCCGGCCTTCAGGAGCCATGAGGAGTGCTTTAGCCAAGAATCTTCTTTGAACTACACTCCATGCAGTCTCACCGGCACTTTTCTTCCCTACACATGGAGACTGGGTCTTTGGCGACCTGGCTCCACTAGACAAGCCAGACCCCAGCGGGGCCTGAGGTCACCCCACAGTGGGTTTCCCACCTCACTGGAGGTCCCTCACAAGAAGCTTCTTGGAGAGAAACCCCCCAAAGGAAAAGACTGTGTAAGAGGAACCGCACGTTGACTCCCCGATGGAGTCTCTGCCACGTCGGACCCGATCTCCAGTGATGATGCGGAGGAGGGTCCTGCATAAGTCGTCCGGGATGATGTCTCCTTTGCAGACATCTTGGAAGCCCTCAAACAACAGGCAGCCTGGCATTCCAAACCCCCTTCTGCTGAAGCAAGTCGGTTGTTCCTCAAGGACCTTGGGCTCAGCCCTCCGCCTCTGAAATTGTCTCCACCCTTGACATTGACTCCTAGATTTGATCTGTCGAGAAGGCGTTAGGGCTTATCCAGACTCTGTGGAACCTAACGCGGCTTCGCCCAAATAAATTCTTTTATCAGCACTTGAGAGAAGGAGTTTCCTGACCAAAGGTGTGGCTGTAGATGCCCTGGTGGTGGCATCTGCTGCCAACTCAAAGGAGAATGTAGCAAGAGGCCCGACATCCATCCATCACCTCCCTAATAAGGAGTCTAGGAGCATGGACCAGTATGGGAAGCGCGCCCTCAGTTCCAGCGGCACTTTACCTTAAGGTCCCTGAACTATTCATGCCTGCACTTCACTAGACTTCCAGAGGCATCTGGTCAAAGGAGCTTTCAGATGCCACCCTCTTGCGGTAACCTACCTACCTGAGCAGCTATGGCCCAGATGGTTGGCTCTCAGTTAGCTACTCTGTCATCGATATCGAAACTTCGTCCATGAGGCTCATTTGCATTATGCTGCCGAAGCGATGATGCAGCAGATGCGGGTCTGTTGCTCTCACGGAGGCAAAGCCTGAACATCCGCCTGTGTCATTCAGCCGGAAGCCTTTAGAGTCTTCACTTTGCACGATGCTCCTTTGATGGGTCCACTGCTTTGTTTTGGACCCAAGGTAAAGAACACATTGACCACGCTGTGAGCAAGAAGGTAAGACTTTGACTGCCGTGAGCGCGGTTTTCACTCCTTTCGAAAGCCCAAACCCCAAGGCTACAAAGAGGAGGAAAATGTGGTTCTAAACGTAAATCCCAGAAGTCTTATCCACACTACGCATGGCAGAGACGATCCCCCGCTAGAGGCAGACGGAGGAGGAGAATTTTTACTGTGAGGCATGCCATCCCAGAGGCAGAGGCCCCAGCAACACTGGAGACCTGCGTGGGAGTCGCTTTTCGTGGCTCTTCAGCCTTCCACAATCCCTGAAGGATTGCCCCACTGCAATGCACGCTCCAGGAGCCAGTCGGGGGTCATTTTGAGAGCACCTAAAAGCCTGGGAGGGTATCACTCAAGGACCCGATGGGTGCCAGATCGCTCATCGCCCGGAGGGATTCACATGCGCCATCCCTTTTTCTCACCCCTCCATGCGTCAGGGAGAAAATCCCGGACCCAGCACACACTGCCAGTCAATGGGAAATCCTGACCGAAATCTCAAAGGCACTCGCTGCAAAAGAGTCATCCAACCCGGGTCCACACGCCAGACCAGATCCGGATTAGAGACTTACTCAAAAATTCTTTGAGGTTACCAAAAAGACCCGGGGACTTGAGGCCCATTTTGGATCTCAGCAAAACCTAAATCGATCAGTCAAGGAAGTCCAAGTTCCGAATGAGTCACCTTACAATCCATTCTCCCACTGCTGGAGAAAGGTGTTTTGGATGTGCTCCATAAGATCTCCAAGGGTGCCCTATTATCCCACATCACTGCTAGATCAGGTCGTCCAGGAGACCATTCTTAACTCAGCCTGGGAAGACAGTCATTTTCAGTTCTAACGCACTGCCCTTTGGTCTCACCACAGCCCCAGGGTGTTCACCAAATGTTTGGTGGTGAAGTGTTCTGCTCACCTGAGAGTCTAGAGATTTAGTGTTTCCCATCTGGTGGCTGGCTCCTGCTGCTGCCACCTCCAGGCGTCTACAGTGCAGGAACCTCGCAGCCACCGCCCCTCTGGGGCACTTCCCTTAGAATCACTTCAATTGGCCCAGAAGCCTGTGTTGCTGCCATGGCGCATAAGGTTCATCGGGTAAGAGATGGGCACTCAGAGCCAAAGTGGATCTATCTTCCTGCAGAAAGGAATTACAGGCCATACAGGCTCAGGTCAGGCCTTCCTCGTCCGAGCCCCTGTGGGTGGTCCCTCCTGGCTAATATAGATCACATAATATTTTGTTCTTCTAGTCCCCATGTAAGATTACTTATGAAATTCTCAGTGAGCTCCCTGTCGTCCAATGGTCCTTTCGGATCTCCCTCTCAGTCACCTCATGCGGATCTTGAAAACCTGTAAGCAGGACCTTCCTTTGGTGGCTGGTGTCCTCAATCTGGATCAGGGATGACCCTTCATTCACCTCCTCCTATAGCCCGCTGATGACAGGCCAGCCCTCCCCAGGCAGGTGGGGGGCATTACCGTTGGGTCAGTCCAAAGACAGTTAGCATTCCGTGAGAGTCTCATCAACATTCCTAAGGTAGGGGCGGTGCTTCTATCTCTGAAGCCCTCACGGTGCCTCCCCACCAGGGGCGTAATTGCCATTCAGTCCTGACAACATGTCAGTGGTGCAAAGTATCTGGACCAAGCAGGGAGGACAGATCCTACCCCTTTTACCCAGAGGCCAGGGTTTAGAGGAATGGGCAGTGGCGATAAAACGATTTTCTGGTAGCGACGGCTCATATCCCATAGAGATCAGCATTGATAGCCGACAGACTAAGCGGAACTATTCTCTCTCATCACGGGTGGTCTCTGAGCGTTGCTGAGTAGCTGACTCAGATCTTCAGAAGGAATAGGGAACTCCGCATTTGCAACATTTTCACCTTCACTGGAATACAGTGCAATTCTTCTCACTCCAGCTCTGGGGGACACTTCCCATGGGCCGCATTAGCCCGTCCTTATTCCCGCTTGCCTCGTCCTTTCGCCGGTTCCCTCCAGCGAGAGAGGTGATCCAAAAGGCGACTCACCAGGAGCAAAATGATTGCAATTTGCCCACGCTGCTGGCCTTGTCGATGGTTCCCTATCTTCAAGAAGTATGCTGGGCAGTCCATGGTTTCCTGGATCAGATCCGGACCTATTAATTTCACCAGTGGGACAGCTCATCAGTCTGCTCTTTGAGATTAACAGCAAGCTCCTCCTCTTCCGACTATAATTCAGGATCATACTTTAGACGAGTCGTAAGTGTCTTATCCCTCGGCCTACGTCTGCCACTAGGAGTGTATGCAGCAAATGGAGATTTGCTATTTTGGAGGCTCAACTCGGGGTCTAGATCATCACTGTCCCGGTGTCAAGTCTGAGTTTTCTAGCTTCCCTGACTAATCAAGAGTTCTTCCAGTCTCATACCATCAAGGTCAGTGGCAGCCTATTTCCCAATTTTCATGATCTGGTGTGGCATGGGACGCAGAGCAACCGCCAAGGTGCTGCCTTCGACCTCCATTTCTCATCCTGCCACTCGTGGGATCTCGATGTGAGTATTACGTTACGCTAACCTCATCCCCTTCAGACAGCGGCAACATAATGATTTGGGAATTTCTTCTTGGAGAACTGCCCTTTCTGATCGCGATTACTTCCAGCCAGAAGGGTTTCCAGAGCTAAGCTCTATCTGTCAAACTCACCATTACCTGGTTTTCACAAGATAAGTGTCTGCCCTCATTCTTCCATCTTTGTCCCTAAAGTTGTTCAGTTTTCTGCAACAGTCGACGAACTGGTTGCTATTTAAGCCACTCAGAACAAAGTGGAATACATCTTTCCACATTGGATGTTCAAAACGAACCACTTTATTTAGATAGGACCAACAAACATGAGAAAACAGATGGGTGTTTGTGTCCTTTACCGGACAATAAATTAGGGCAGCCGTCTAAAGTCACCTTCCCTTAAGTGGATCAGGGACTAATAGTCAGGCTTATTCCTCTTCTAATAAAGAGCTTACAACCTCATCAAGAAACTCCTCCTCACAAAATATGGCTACTTCAATAGCATTCCCGTTCTAAGCTTGCCGTGGCGACATTGTACTACTGACTACGTGGTCTTCTCCATGCATTTCCCCACTACTAGGTGGATATGGCATCTCGATGGCTTCATTTGGTTCCTGATTCTGGGAGTGTTTCGGTAAGGCCGCCAGGAATCGGGTGCTGAGACGTGTCCCATCAGTACAGAATGTAGGCGAGAGGATAGGATCACATAACGCATCTTGGTGTATACTTGCATAACTGGAGTGTTTCAGGATCATCTCTACATTCTAATAACCCTCCTTCACACTGCTTGGGATCCAGAAGAGACCCGAGACGGTCCGAGTACTATCGTTTTCATCTTGGAGAACACATCTGGCAATGTTTTGTAAACAGTTATGTGTGTGTGCATAGATGCGGACAAGCAACATCTGGGAAATGATGGTGATTGCACAATCTGGGATATAGAATCAACAATGAGACTTGGCTCTAGCCATAAGCATGCAGGGGCGGGCGGATCGGCTCGAACCCATCAGAGGTTCACAGAATGTGAGATGGTTCCCAGAAACATCTAAAGTATGGTAACCATAACTAAAAGACAACATATACTCAGCATGCTCATCGGTCCTAGTACTAATATCTCTACTTCAAATACCTGACATATATCATTGGGTATTCTAAATTCTACCTATTGATCATTTCCACACTCACAATAGTCTACTCTTAAGGTGTACACAACATCAAAATGTACTATAGTATCATTCCAGCAAGATTTAATTAAATGTCTTGTGTTTACTTTTTTGCATATGATTTGCTTGCTTTTTAGTTGGAGCCGAAAAAGAAATCGGGGGGGCTCGGGGAAAAAAAAAAAAAAAACCCCTTCCAAAAATCCCAGTAAACAAT
>NW_025053182.1:0-9814 GCF_019279795.1 Protopterus annectens | reverse complement strand
CAAGATTTAAGCATATTTGTCCTTTAATTGTTTTGAACTACTTCATATGTTATGCATAAGCAATCAAACATTCATTTAAATATCAAATTAACCTTAATCACATGACTTGCTAAAACTAATAAAATCTTATTTAGCCTTTCTACTTTTTAAGACAGGTTTAATACTTAAAATTAAATTAATCCATGGGGATACATCTCAACTGCCTGTCTCCCTCCATCCCCTCCTTGTTATATTTTTGTTTCAGTTTCTATAATTATTTTTGTTTCATGGTGCTCTGTTGACATGCATTTATGTATTCCTTATGGACTGAATAGTGAATAAAGGCTTTTGCAGCCTTACATAGCCCATTGCTTAGTGTGATAGCTAATGGCACGATTATCGTTTTATAAACAGATTGGCTCTATATCATATGCCTTACCTAACTTTTCTACTGATTCAGTACTGTATACATCAATGAGCTCGGTGCTATCATCATGAAAGTATTTCGATATGTGCTGAGAGTGAAAACTTGATTTCCCAATTAGTCTGTCTGTGTGGTGCAGAAGCATAGAACCCTGAGTGTGACAGAAGCAACTGAGATTCATTTAGATTAACCAAGAAAGGAGGGTGAAGAGTGAAGTGGCATGATGTGCTCACCTCTCTTGAGGAAGCGATGATGGTGGGCACTTGGTGAGCACATGGGGGTGATAGGATATCTCTTGTAGAGATGAGAGAATCCACCACCCAGGCTTGAGGATGGCAAGGCATGGCTGATTGCTGTCAAAAAATCCTTGAGTAGTGAGGTCAACCCAGTTCTCAGCCTCTTCCTTCACAAACCAAGCATACACAGGCTGTAGGCATTAACAAAAAAAGCCAATCCACCCGATAGCTACCTCAGTGATGATAAGGAATAAATGGGCTGATTAGCTATTAAAGATATCTGATGGATGACATGTGGTGGGGATAGAAATGGAGAAAATATCTTGATTTGCCACTTTGATCCGATTGATTGGCTGATAGTGATTAACCTTATAAGGTGTGTTGTAGAACTAAGGATAATCATCTACATATATTTCTGGCATACTTTGAAAGTCTTTTCTAGACTAAACTTCTCAGAGTTTTGGAGTTTTGAGATCTGATGTTTGTTAACACTAGTAGGAGCTGGATTATGTTAAACTGGTGAATAACAGCTTAAACATTTTATGCTAGGAACCCCATATACTACTATTTTGATAAAATATAAGCCAAGACCAGCCCCCAGAGGAAAGCAACAATCCAGACTTATGACTGCATGGACAAAGATGAGTCATTAGTGCTGCGGTAGCGTTGTCACCTTACAGTTAGACATTGCCCGTTCGATTCTTAGTTAGAGTGTCTTCTGTGTGGCGGCATGCGTGAATGGGCGTTCCTTTGTTGAAGGTTGTGCGTTAGGCCCGGCAAGCCAGCACGTAAAATTCTACTGCCAATCATTAGCGGACCGGAGTTCCGCTGTGGTGACCCCTAACTGGGAAAAGCCGAAAGACACAAACAAACAATTGAGTATCACATCGAAATGTACTTTCTACTGTTGTAAGGGTCAAGACTCTTTGACAGCTAGTTTCGCTTTGATTATATGTGGCAGTGTTAATTTTCACTTTTAGATGTAGGGTAAGCTCCATGCCCAAAACAATTAAAGGAAGCTTGAGTCAATGTAGGCTTTAGGTGTGATGATGATGTGAAGTGCCCGGTTTTATTGACTTCGAGCCGAGCGGCACTAATCGACTGTACTATGAATAACACGGAGGATTTGAAAATAGTAATGTCGGCGTCAAAAACAATCTAGGAATGGTTTTAACATGTAGCGAGGTAGGTGTTCAGTATTATTCAGAACTACAAACATCTCCCCTACCTCCTAATCTATGTTAAAACACAGTCCTAGATTGTTTTTTTGTCGACATTGCTATTTTCGAACTTCCGTGTTCGACTATAGTACAGTCGATGTAGTGCCGTTCGACATTTCAATAGTAAACCGAAATTAGCACGGGTAGTGTTGTGTTTAAGTCTGACACCAGCTAAAGTTGTAGTGTGGTTACTGCTAAGAAACTCGTACAGATGAAAGGCTTGAGGAATGTTAGAATATCATGTTACGCATAACCGATGAAATACTTACTTTTCAAAGATACTATAAAGGTGTGACCCTCACTTAATTCTACCCTCTTGCTGGAAGAGAAGTATTTATTTTATGGGTGAATGTTTAATTGCTATGAAAACTTTGTTATGCTGTTGAATATAGGACATGCTGTTTATTTGTTTTGTTTTGATACGTTAGCTGAAACGTACAGTCATGCTGTGCCCTGAATTTGAAGTATTTGAGTATTCTAGGATACTTTATTTAATTCTCTTTTTGCTGAGAAATTTCCTTTAATTTCCACACTTTAAATTCTCTGTAATATTTTATTTAAGGGATTGAACACAATTTATTGTTTTATATTTTGTAGTGTGGTTTCATGGCCACTGAGGAATATTCTGCTTTCGCACTGAATGTCTTTACACGGCAGGATTCCAGCTCTTCAACTTCTATAGATTTTGACTTCACCATTGAATATCAGTTTGTTGAAAAACTGGAAGAGCGATACAGGTGTGCATACTGTCGTACAGTCCTTCACAATCCAAACCAAACTGGATGTGGACACAGGTTTTGCCAGCAGTGCATAACAACTTTGATGTAAGTCAGTGTGATATAATTTCAATGCAGTTTTAATCTTTTTCATTTGTTTGTTTGTTCAATAATTTTCAGTTCAGCTGTACTTCGAGACACTGTGTGCACTTACACATCTTAAAACATTGTCATTGTATAGCTTACAGATTACTCTTCTAATAAATAAAAATATTCATATTATAGTAAGAATGCATGTTTTAGGTGGGAACAAGTTTGTTAAATATTTCTTCTTGCCCATTTACCTGCTTCTCATTGAACAGAATCAACACCCATACCATAGCTGCATGACATTGTGTTTTCTAAAGATTTATGCATTGTGCGTCACCAGGTCCGTGTGCTGTGCGTCACCAGGTCCTTGTGCTGTGCATCACCAGGTCTGTGTGCTGAGCATCATCACCAGATCTATGTGCAGTGCATCACGATATTTAAATGTTGTTCATCAATAGAGCCTCGTTCCCATTGTGAGTGCTTTTTGTACGATATTGTGTTCCTTTTTGAGTGCTGCATCTTTTCCAGTTGAATCTAAATTCTGGAAAAGGTGGATGGCAATCAGTGATTTTGTGCCATTAGTATAAAATTAGGATGTCTTGGTTTAGTGTCATAACACAGATGTTATCACATTCTGATGAGGCACAGACCCAGGAAGAAATAACTGAAAACTTGATGAAAATTGCATTCTAGTTTAGAAGTAATGCACCCTGTCCTAGAGGTGATAGAAGGAATCCAGAACCAAGTAATAGCCCCCCAGACTGTTTTAATGGTCACATTGAAAGAATGTGTTGTGCAGGCTTAGAATTTGGTAGGGCATATTTTGAGATCACTGAATTCCAGAAGGGTAGAAGTTCTTGTACATTAAGTGCCATTGTACATTTTATTTTTCACTCACTGGGCAGATCTACAGATTTACTGTTCATAGGTAGGTACTAGGCTATCGGCCCAAGGGCCTACGTAAGCCTAGCCAGCAAAGTTCCATAGCTTACACCACCCAAGAAAGTTATTTTCCTGTGCCACTGTCCAGCAGAGACACAGAAGTGATCCCCGGGGTGTATTTCCTATAACCTATCCACTCATCAAGATTTTTCTTGAAGAGTGCTAATGAAGAACTTTGCTTGACATAGATGGCTAGCTTGTTCCAGAGTATAGGAACTCTCTGGGACATGAATCTATCCCTCCAGCATGTCCTGTTTATTGTGGTGACAAGGTTTTGGTCCCTAGAGCATGTAGCTTGGAGGGATTGGGATTTCTTTAGGTGTAGCATGTCCAACAGCTCTGGGTTTGACATAGCTTTATATGTTAGGCAGAGATCACCTCGGAGTAGGCGATTTGCTACGGAGTAAAGCTGGTGTTTTTTGAGGCAGTCAGTGTAGGGCATTTGTTTGAGGCCAGTAATCTTCTTTGTGAGGTACTTCTGTGGCCTTTCCAGCTGCTGCAGATGTCTTGTGAGGTACATTCCAAAAGGGGTGTTGTACTCTATAATGGGTCTAATGAGTGATGACTAGAGGGGAACAATGACCTCTTTTTTCCTGGATGAGAACCCTTTTATGATGAGGTGTGCCACGTAGAAGGACTTCCTGACTACTGTAGCGATGTGACTATCAAAGGAGAGACTACTGTCCACCTGGGTCCCAAGGTCTCTTATCATGCATTCAGTGTTAGATTGCTGCCTATGTGGTAGTTCATGGGTACAGAGTTTTTACCAAAGGGGATGACACTGCACTTTTTGGCATTGAGCTTGAGGCTGTGGCTCTGACACCAGGCATCTGTCTCAGCGAGGCCCTTCTGTCGGATGTCCACATCATTTGGGGACTTGACTATGGCTCCTAGTTTGCAGTCATCTGCGAACTTCATTAGCCAGAGGCCTTTTGTGTTAGCCTGTACTTCAGAGAAGTAGATACCAAACAGGAGAGGTCCCAGGATGGAACCCTGTGGTACTCCACTTGTCACTGCTTTGAGGTCAGATTTGGAGTTTGCAACTTTTACAGTGTGGGTTCTGTCAGTGAGCCAGTTGGCAATCCATCTTGTGAGATAGGAATTTATACCTAGTTTAGTGAGTTTAGCTATAATTCCAGAATGGGAGATGGTGTTGAAAGTCTTGGCGAGGTCAAGATAGGCTGTGTGAACCACCTTACCCTCATTCACGACTTTGGTAACTGCCTCAAAGAAGTCGATCAGGTTCAGGAGGCATGATCTGCCTTTCACAAACCTGAACTGGGTGGGATCCAGAGTTTGGAGGTTATCAATGTCTTTGTTTATGGATCCAGAGTTTGGAGGTTATCAATGTCTTTGTTTATGAGTTCCATGATGATACGTTTCATGGCCTTGCAGACCAGGCTCGTCAGGCTAATAGGTCGATAGTTCCCGGGATCAGTGGTGGCTCCCCCTTTGTGGAGTGGGATAACTGTTTCTGTGCACCATTCAGTGGGCACAAAGTCTGATGCGAGGCTATTATTGAACATGGTGCTTAAGTGGGGAGCCTGTTCGAGTAAAGCGCAGCCTGGGATGTTGTCCGGTCCCATGGATGCTGTGTTTTTGGCTTTAGAGAGTGCAGCTTTTACCTGCATAGTTGTGATTACAGGGACTCTGCATTCTTCCTGTATAGATATGGGCCCTTTAGTGGGTGAGAGGGCGGTAAAGTTAGCACTGAACCAGGATGTTGGCAATGTCAGTTGGTTCTGTAATTTTCGTGCCTTTGTGCTGATCTGGGTATTGCCATCTAGATTTTTGACATAGCTATAGAATGCTTTGTGGTTGTCCTTGGATTTAGTGGCGATTTTGTTTTTGTAGCTAGCTTTGGAGGATCTTATAAGGGATCTCTGCTTCTTACTGAGGCTGACCAGGGAGCTCCTCCACTCATGGGATTTTACTCTCTTTTGCAACAGTTTCTTCCTTCTGTTGTACAGTTTGTTTATGGCAGGGGATCACCAGATTGGCTCCTTTTTTTTGGAGGATAGCATCTTGGTTCTGTTTGGGATAGCAAGATCCATGCACTTGTGTAAGTGCTTATAGAGTGCATTTGTGTAGGACTCAGCAGTTGTAACTGTATTGTCCATCTGCATGGGTGTCATGAAGTTCAACACTTCTGTCTTAAGAAGCATGAAGTTGGCTTTGGAGACATTTTTTACTGTGGTTTCCTTAATGGGTTGTGGGGGCGGGATGTGGATATCAAGGGTGATAAACTTATGGTCGGATCGGACCAACGAGGAGTTGACTTCAGGTGTGGAACACCGGTCACTCATGTTGGTAAGGAGTAGGTCTAGGATATTGTTGCCCCTGGTGGAGGTGTGGAAAAGTTGATCTAGGGTATTGGAGTTTATGAATTCCAGAAAGTGTTGAGCTAAGTAGTTGGTACACGAGTAGTTTTCCCAGTTAATGGTGGGGTAGTTGAAATTGCCCATTATTAGGGTGTTTGGTTGAACCCTAATATTTTCCAGTACATCAAGAAAAGGGGAGCGGGAATCCTGGGGCATGGTGGGTGATCTGTAGCAAGCTACAATTTGGATTGCAGTTTTGCCCAGAGTTAGTTGCACTTGGATAACCTCTGATGCGTTATGCTGAGCAACTAGCCTGGAGGTGTGGATATCCTTAATGAATATGGACACACCTCCGCCTTTGTTGTTACGGTCCAGGTTACATGGCCGAAAAGTGTGGTATGAGTTATAGCCTGGTAGTGCAGGGGTGCTTTCTGGAGCTTTGAACCAGGTCTCAGTCACTGCACAGATATCGATGTTCTCCATTTTAAAGAGTGCCTTGAGTGAGTGCATTTTGAGATTTAGACTTCTAGCATTGAGTAGCATTACCCTCAGTTTTTGTTTGCCTGTTCCTGTTATGGTTGTGAATTTGTTATTTGAACCCTGCCTAAAAAGGCACTATAGGGGCAGCAAGAGCCTTGGCCAGTATCCGGAATCCCAGGGGCGACAGGTGCAGGCCATCTGTGGCAAAGCATCATGGTCTGTCGACCATGTCATCCCAAGCAGACAGATACTGGATCCCCTTAGAATGACACCAGAAGCTTAGCCAATTGTTGAAGTCAATCATTTTGTCCTTGTACTGTGGTATCATTCTGGGCGATGGCAGAGTACTACTCAGGGCTAGGGTCATACCTGACTGGGCTACAAGATCGGAGAGCTCTTCCATGTCTCTTTTCATGTAGTCCAGGGAGGTCTCAGGGCTAGGGTCATACCTGCCTGGGCTACAAGATCGGAGAGCTCTTCCATGTCTCTTTTCATGTAGTCCAGGGAGGTACGTCTCGGGTCATTCACACCAACATGGACAATGACAGAGTCATATTTGTACTTGTTGTGGAGTGACCTTAGTGCGTGGGTTATTTGGCGGATCCTGGCACCCGATAGGCAGCTGACAACTTGCTTAGTCTGGTGAGTGGGACATCAGTGTGCCTGACTATAGAGTCACCTATGACTAGTGTGTTGGGAACATTGTTTTGTCTTGTTGGCTGTGGTTGAGTGGCACATTGAGTCTGTGGGCTATTTGTCATTTGGGTTGTGTTGGGGGATGGAGGTTGCTTCCGTTTCTGCTTTGGAGGTCTCTGTTGCTTAGACAGATTATTATTAAGAGCCTCTGCAAATGTTTTTGTGTTACTGTGTGTGGATTTTGGTGGTGTAGATTTAATGAGACTATGTGATGATTGTGTCCATTATTAAGATCAGTGCTGTAGAAGCCTTAGCTGTATTGGTTGTTTCCTGCTCAATTACAGCCACCGGACAACTTTGAAAACTTCAAGGGTATCTTCCACATGCCCAAACCATTAGTCATCTTGAGCAGAGCTGTCTAAAACAGTGGTTTGGTTGCCAAGCCCTTCAAAGCTTTCCTGATGCCGAAAAGCACTCCTCTTTCTGGCTTTTGAAAGTTGACAGTTGGCTAACGCTTTTCATTGCTGGGTAGATAAGTTCCCTTTGGGAGGAAAAAACTTCCAGATTTAATTTTTATTACAGAATCTGAACCCTTTTCTGTGAAAATATAAATTTTAAGCTAGGAAAATGTTTTTATTTACTGGCACATGACTTTTTGTAACTTTTAAACAGGAGTGTTACTTTTATTTTTGTGGAGAAAAGGTTTTAAACTAATTTAAAACTACTTTTTGATGTATTAAAATATGTAATCTGAAGTAGTTTACATCATTCGGTCTTCAACCTTTGGGAATACAGATCCGAGCTGGCAAATATTACTAGCATCAGCTCCGAGCTCCAGACTCCTCCCCTTCCCCATAATACACCTCCACTGCCTTCCGTCCCCAGATCTTGTTTGCCGCGATTTGTTACACATAGTGTCTTCAGAGCTCCAGCTAACAGTGGGTGGTTTCTCTACTGTAAGTTGAAAAATTACTGTTTCTTTCAGACGATCTAGGTTAGTTTAGGTACCCCTTCTCCCCTCCCATCGCTTTGGCATCGAGTGTAGGTTTGTTTAGCTAGTTAGAGTAGTTTGGCTGTGGTGACCCCCCCCCCCCCCTTTAGTGTTGTCTATAGTCTAGTGTGGTGAGTGGATAGGTGTCTGTTAGAGTAAAGAAAGTTTTTCTGCCTGTCCTTTTTTTTAAGGATTTCTTTCTTTCTCATAGGATGGCTGAAAAGCTTGTTTTCAAGCACTGCACAGAGTGTGGCCATAAGCTCTCCCCAGCGGTTGGCCACACTTTGTGTGTTGTGTTTAGGTGTGGCCCACCTTAGTGTGGATTGCTCCATTTGTGCAGGGTTCAATCCCTGAGCTTTAAAAGATAGGAAGGCCAAGTTGGCCCTCAAAGGTCTTCTGCCTGCTACTGATCCTCCTTCCTCATCTTCGGCTTCAGTCACAGCGGCTGCTGTGACTGCCTCTCCCGCTTCTTGCTCTGGCCTCCCCTCTCTGGCTAGGACTCAAACTCCTGCATCTAAGCCTGTGGTAGCAGAGCAGAGGAGAGGTAGAGAATGGGAGAGAGCGTCGAAGATGAAGGAAAAGAGAAAGAGGTCCCCGGTCGTCGCTTCCTGGTCTCCGAGGTACTGTCTGGAGCCGGAGGAGGCACGCCCAGTCTCCCAGGCTTTGGTTCCCTGACCCGCCAGGTCAGAGTCCGTGGCCTCGCCACCGTCAACTCGCTCCTTATCGGATATGGATCTGGATAAGATGAGGCGCTTTATCTGTACAAAGATCCAGATAGGGGTCTTGCCAGCCAGCCTCCCTCCCTCTGGAGGGGGGAGCTTGCTTCCTTTTTTTCAACTTAGTTCTCCTTCCCCGATGCGACCTTCGGCATCTGAGTACTCGGATCCAAGGTTGGCTTGGTCAGGGGGTTGGTGCCGACCGTCCTTATTTCCTCTATGCCAACAGCTGCCCTGGAGCATCTCAGATTCGACCAGTTCGGAACGAGCCACTCTCTGAGCTGGAGCTTGGGTGTCGGATCCGAGGGAGTGGAATCTTTTCCATTGGCTCTGACGTTGTCGGGCTAGGTTCCCTCCCTCGGAGCTCCATCCACTTCGGGACTGGCTCCGATTCTCGTGTCGGACCCGGGGAGACTGGCCTTCTTATTAGCTTCCCAGGAGGTCTTCTCTCCTTTGGAGTTTGGTGTGGTAGAAAGGGTCCACTCCATTGGGTCGAGACCCCTGATTGCCCCCTCTGACTCCGCTCAGACCCCCTCTTCTCTGTCTACAGTCCCTATTGTCTTACCAGAGGGACAGACGGTGCTCGAAAAGCCCCAGACGGTTCCCCCAGAGGAACAGATGCCTTGCAAGCGTTCTCCTGAGAGCCCCACTGGAGATGTGCCTCGCAAGCATTCGTGCAAGAGGAGGCACTTGAACACCCCCGATTCCCCAACCGAGGACACAGATTTAGACGATGGGGAGGGTTCCCCAAGATCAACTCCCGAGGATGTCTCCTTTGGAGACATCATGGAGATCCTGCACCAGCGGGGAGGTTGGTCTGCCCCCAAGCCCTCCTCTGATGAGTCTGTCTTCCTGGAGGCTTTCGGCATGGGCCCATCTACTTCCTGGGTGTCCCCTCCAACGGATCCTTTAGTGGATTTGATCACCTCGCGGGCATGGAAGGAACCAGATACCGTGGAGTCTATCCCCAAGCTCCCTGATATAATTTTAAGGCTCTCCCATTGACAGGCCATCCTGGAATAAGGGCTCCCCTGTGGACGCCATGGTGGTAGCACCCCCCATG
>NW_025053181.1:0-7500 GCF_019279795.1 Protopterus annectens | reverse complement strand
GGGGGGCAGTGGTATATAGTAAAATGTTACAATACTAACAAAAACAATACGGTGTCATGTAAAGTAGATGTGATAATTTCAACTACAGCATACCTTAATAAGAATGATTAAATAAACTGAGTGTATGTGTGTGTGTGTGTGTGTGTGTGTGTGTGTGGGGGGGTGGTCAGTGGTATATTATGAAATATTACAATACTAACAAAAACAACAGGGCATCATGTAAATTAGGTATGATAATTTCAACTACTGCATACCTTTATAAGAAAGATCAAATAGCATGAGTGTGTGTGTGTGTGTGTGTGTGTGTGTGTGTGTGTGTGTGTGTGTGTGTGTGTGTGTGTGTGTGTGTGTGTGTGTGGGTGTGTGGGGGGGCAGTGGTATATAGTAAAGTGTTACAATACTAACAAAAACAATAGGGTGTCATGTAAAGTAGATGTGATAATTTCAACTACAGCATACCTTAATCAGAAGGATTAAATAAACTGACCCCGGGATTCATGAAGCTCGGCGCAAGGACGGCGGTAGGCTTGCGCCGACTGTGCGGTGTGATGATGGTGCAGTAGCCCCAAATGCATATTAATGAAGGCACGCTGCCGGCACAGCCACGTGCACAGGAAAGGAGTGCAAGTACATAGGGCGTGTCAAAGTGCCGCACGGAGGCGTGGAAATGCCAGTTGTCGACGTGCAACCTAAAATGCTTGCATATAACAAGTTGCAAGATAGTAATCACATCTGTCAGTGTCCGTGGATACTGAAACGTATGCAAAGCATGTAAGAAAGTTCCTGCAAACACAAAATGAAGATGCAAACACAAATGCACAGGAGGGAATAACGGGTCCCTATCCCCACGAACAAATGACATGGAAGACCATGTGGCCATAGTCCAATGCAGTGTAGATAGCTATACCAAGTGGAAGTGAAACACATCATATGTTAGCGAGCCCCAGTAGGTATGTCCAGCCCAATGGTTAGGGTCACCAGCTGACCCATAATGTGAGGGAGGGTACACAGCTGGGCAGATGTGTCCATAACAAAATACACGATAAATGTACATATCTAGCAACCGTATGTCCGAATCATATCCCACAAGGCATGTTATAGTCACAAAGAAAAGGTATGTCCGTATTTCACATACCAAATGTGATAGGAAATAGAATAAGCATGTAAACAAAACAGAAGGAGCATATAAACAGCTACAACAATAAGGAAACATGTAGGCTGAAAGGAACAGTATTATCCGTGCCGTCGAGCTGAGGACGTGCTGTCAGTACAGTCAGATATGTATATGGAATATATCCCATCCAGGACATAGGACAAGGTGGCAGCCTAACACTGAGTAGAACAGTCTGCCAAAATCCGCAAATCAGCGGTACAATCTGAACCTGTCAGGATGTGTCACAGTTGAATGGGTAGTACCCGGGTATACCAACCATGTAATGAAAGTTAAGTATGGGCGTGTACCTATGTGCGTGAGGTATAGCATGTGGAAAGCAAACTTGGCAGGGTAGTCCACACAACCATACAGGTACCTGACATATGTAGGGTATTCAATGTGTTACTCTGGCTGTGTCATTGGCCAACAACCAAAGCAGTGATGTATGGGGTGTGAGGAATATGTGTGTGTTGGGGGATGGGTAATGGTACAATCCTCCAAAGCAATACTGTGTCGTATGCAGAATAGGTTAACCGGAGGTGTATGAGGGAGCAGCGGGTGAAGCTGAAAGAAACGCAAACACATGTCTAAACAGCTGCAATACAACCAGACAGGCCATACTGTAGAACACAATCCCACAAACATATGAATACTGAAATGTGCGATACAAACGTATAGACATGTCACCGGCACATACCCACAGATTGGTCCTGATGGAACTGGCCATAACAAATGCAACACACCTGGATGCATAATGGACTACCCAGCATCCCCTCCACATCACATAACCCGCTCCCTTACCTGAACGTCCGCCAAATCCAGGCATACCTGGCCTACTGGTTTGGTGCAGCCACAACTACACATAGTGACCACTATGCATATGTAGTAGGTAGTGTCACCCTTGGGAGTTGCAGGATTGCACACTATGTATCCCTTCCATGTAAAACCCCCAGCACATTTTCATAACGTTTTGGTCTTGTCCAATTTTTGGGATATCCCTCATGGGATAGGTAACCTGTGTAAACATTAGAATGGAAGACACGAAGTCCAGTCCTGTAGATATCTGGACACAAGTTGGAATGTGCATTAGAGGTGCACGACACTGTCCAGCCCTAAATGGTCATGTATAACCTACTACCCAGGATCAAACACCTGCCTGTGATGCACGTGTCCCGACACGAATAAGCGAGAGAATATATTGCACACATTCGCATAGTGGCACATGGTATAAGGGTGATGAAGACACTGACGTAAACAGGATACCCCTGATCCACTGTGTGAGGGACAATTGATGTGTGTGTAGGTGTGACCTGACCAACAATGGTACAATGCCAAATGTCTTGTGACCGTAGGAAATAACTATGCACCATACTGCATTTAACAGTTGCCTAAAGCAGTCACGTCAGGATAGAATAAACATAATTTGTACAAGAAACAGGCAAACAACAAAAGTGCGAAAGGTATAAGGCTTACAGCTAGGAAACAAATGACTGTTCTAAACCTGCAATGACAGTGGCTATGTGTTGGCCCAAACAATCTGGTATCCGCAGTAGGGTTCTCATCTGTCCCGCTTTGCGAGGGACAGTCCATCGTTGGACAGTTGTGTCCTGACAAAAGACATTTCAAATGGAAAATGTCCTGGGATTGTAGGACATAATTATGTCTCATATGTTATGTAATAGTAGCAGAAAATAATTATTGCAGTATCTACAATACCTAAATGTTACAAGAAACAGAATAAGCAAATAAACCGCTACAACAATAGGCTTTTATGTAGGCAAATAAGTAAAGTTCTATACGTTGTACTGATCATGGGTATGTGCCGGCTTGTAAAACCTGGTGTGTTCCGAAAATGTCCCATCTTGGCCATTCGAAAAGGTGCCATACAGCACAACCCATACATATGACAATGTCAAGGATACCAATAGTCAGAGCATTCACACAATAACTGGCCAGACCCTTAAAAACTCACAAAGCCAGTGCCCTTTGGGGGAAAGGTGTTGAATGAGAATGACTACTTACAACAATGAAGAGTAATAGGTGCATTTAACTGCAGACAATTAGTAGTATTACGAATCTGTCAACATGTTCCAAGTTAATAGTACTAATATGGTAGAAGTGTCTGTGATTGTCCCTGAGTTGTCATAGCCTTGTCCTTGTCACTGCAGACATGAATCCCCAAGTATCAGAGAGGTCCGTACACAGAAGTACCAACTAACTGTCCCAGCGGTTTCCAAGACTATTGCATACCTGTAGTGATTTCATAACAGATATCCAAAATAATATTCATTTGTATGTATAAATGAATGAAATAGTCAAATGGGAAGGGAAACCACCCCCCCAACCTGCATTATGTAGTGGAACCACTCCCCGCCCTAAATTATGTAGCGCCAACCCAATAATGTGGTCAGAGGTGCCCAAACACATGCGTCCGTAAACACAGGTAGAATGTTAAACTCTGGACTAACTCTGTCCATGTGCTACATCTGATCTTTGAACAGTGCCAGGGCAGTGCTAGTCACCAGTCGGCCGAGCCTAAACCCAGACCAGCACATGAACACCCTGACAATCAAACACGCGTATGTGCGAGGACTATAAGCGTAGGAATTATGAATATCCTTGGAGTGAGTAGACTTACAGCACAGGTCCAGAGCAGTAGGAAACAGGGAATGTCTTAATTGTAGTACTGTGGTTTTCCCAGCAGGAGAATGGATGCCTGCTGTGTAAGGGAAGTGGTGAGGTGTATGTCAGAGTAGCTATGAACCATGGGTATACATATAAATGAGCCAGAACACCAATATTGTAGTGGTTACAGCATCCACCCAACGTAAAGGCATTCCCAGTGCAAGTACAACTATAGCACATATTAATTGTGTAATGAATGCCTCTGTGCTGTAAAGCCAACATTTATACATGTAAAGGTGACCGCGTTCGCATGGGTCCGTTAACCGGATTCCATCAAAGTGGTACTGTCATAAGGAATAAGGCACATGTAATCCTAAAGCCGTGCCTGTAAACATATGTAACTCAGAATAAGTAGATGCAAGTGGGCCTCTTGTGTGGGTAATGCAGCTATTAGCATAGCAAATGTATGTTGTCTTCTACAGCTGTAAATTGGTGCTACAGGGCCGGTTGTCGATTTAGTCAGTTGTCGACGGTATCATATGAACCCATATATATATATATATATATATATATATATATATATATATATATATATATATATATATATATATATATAGATGCGTGTATAGATAAATATCCACAGACATAACAGAAATATGCAATTATATACCTACATATCTATCTATATATACACATATATATATAAATATATATATATATATATATAGATATATATATATTTATATATACATATATATATATATATATATATATATATATATATACATATATATATATATATATATATATATATATCTACATATATCCACAATATATATATATATTAGGAACGCTGAAAGATGAAAGCAAACCTAAGGGTTGTGAAGGGAATCCAGAGCAAGTTAGGAATTATGAAGTGCTTGCAGCGTATGTCACATAAAGCTGCACAAGTGTGGGTAGAGCACCGCTCTCCACACCAGAGGCAGGGCTATACCAGTGGCCATAACATCGTCAAAGTGCTACGTCAACGTTGTAAACAGACAGAATGTAGGACATGTTGCGACCACCTACACTTGTAACTACGCGATCGTTAAGTAATCCATAACACCAGGAAAGCGGCGTATGTGCAGAAATATGAATGGATGGTGAGCCTGTGAATACACGAGCTGGTACGGAAATGTGTGTAGGGCCCCAACGCTCATGAGAGGGCAATGTGTAAAGGTGTGTCATGGCTGCGATATCAGGTGTATAATGGATGTTATGCGGGGAAACTCAACATGGGTGTGCAGGAGAAACCATGGATATGCAAGTATGGACACAGGAGTGATAGGGTATGTTGCACCGGGTGCAATGGAGTGGCCCGTGGAGGTCAGCTAGTACATAGTTGCGATTTCCAGATAGAGCGTCATTTGCGTGGAGACATGCGTGAATGGGCGTATCATTGTCGGATGTTGTGCGTCAGGTCTGGCAGCCCGGCACGTAAAACCTATACACCACCCATGAGCAGAACGGAATTCTGCTGTGATACCCCCAAACCGGGAAAAGCAGAAAGACACAACTACATGAAGACAACAATTTGTCGACATACAGTCACAGTAACACAAACACACATCCTATCAACAGTAATAATATGAATGTGTACAGAAACAAACACAGTAGCAGGAATAGGCTGCGCATATGAGGAATAGGTCGAATGACACTATCACAACCCAGTTAGCTGTGGCACCCCAGACATGAAAAACTTGAGACATTTGTCCGCTGCATAACGTGCAATATACTGAGCGCAAGTTCACCGGAGTGAAGTGTTGGTGTCAGAATGACTAAGGCTATAGTATGCCTTTAAAGCAGGGATAAAACCAATACACTTTGATGTGGTGGCTCCACATGCGAAGTGTCCATGTCCGGAAAATGTATAGGTTAACAGACACACAGATGTATATATAGATAAAAACATACCGCCGCCTATATATACATAGCTATATTAATTTACATACATATATATATCCATCACGGATATATATATATATATATATATATATATATATATATATATATATATATATATATATATACACACACACACACAAGGATATACTATGGATATATATAGATAGAATATATACACAAACAACAGGTAGTGATATATACACATACACACAAAAACTATATGTCAGTGTTTATATACACATTCACATAAATAGGTTACTTCACAGCAATTAGGGGTAATATTTACAGCCGGGCATTTGTGACTGGGAGGTCCAATAAAAAGCGTTGTACCCCACATCACCCAGCTAGGCGGACAGACATACAGACAGGCAAAACAGATCAATACACTGCGCTGTCAAAACACCGGTAGGAAAGGACCAGTGGGAGAGTTCTGCAAGATCTACAATTTAAACATGGATAACGGCATGCCTTGCGGGACCTCAAAAATTCAGGTTATGAAAGAATCTGCTGACACTAATATGAGCAGGATGTAGGTGTACATGGAACAGTAGGTTGTGCAAGTGTGATAATACATGGGATGACCTGCACGACATGTGTCCCGAGATGGGGAGAGTGGGCAATGTGTAGGGGTGTGCTCATACCCCAGCTGCGCTCGCAGTAAGTATTTATCATGACTGCTGTAGAGGGGTGCCAGGTAGGTAGACCATGGGTATGCATTAATGGGCTTAAATGTGCAGGTGCTGGTTGGCATAGATGTAGTAGGCTCGCCCAGTGGAAGTCATTAATATTCCTATGTGGGCATAGCATACGCCTACACCTCCCAAACCTGAAGAGCACATCTACCGGATAGTTTGTAAACCATTGGGGAATACATAGAGACCTACACAGTGCTGTGTACCCGATTAGCATGGACGTCCATAGTTATGTATCAGAATGTAACAAAGTCTAACTAAACACTGCCAGAACTACTGATATTAGGTGAACAGGTGGTGGAATACAGGTAATGACAGATGACAACATGTATGAGTCATAAGTGGCATGTACCTCGACAAACGTGAATGAATACATATGTTCTGTGACTGTGAATGTGTCTGGTTAATAGAACCAATCATCTAAATGTGTCCCACAGGGTGTTATGCATTGTTCCTGATACGGTGTTTAGTCACACCCATTGGTATGTGAGTTGTGCTACTGACGGAAAGTGCATAAGTTGACCACCTCAGGTAGATGATAGCATAATAGAAGAGGTTAAACACCCATACGCCTGCGAGGGACACACCTGTCTGGACAGTTGTGTCTTGCAAAACGACAGTTATGGCACGTGGCCTGTGAGTTCGGGAATGGAGGCTATATAGTGTGTGTAGTGGTGTCAAACATCAATTTGTTGTATCAGTAACAACTACATGTAATAGGAAACAGTATTATCAATTATAATGCTACATGAATAACCTTAACGTATGCAAACCATGGAGGTCATCCGTGTACTACTGGCTGTGGGACAGACCTTTCAACCAATTGGGGACAAATTTCAACAGAATCACGGACAAGTCAAGAAAACACAAGGACAATCATGGACACATTTAAAATATTAGAGCTATTAACTGGAAACATTGACAGAATCAGAGCATATGAATTGATACACATTTTCTGAAGTAAAAGAAGTTTGTAACTCTTAATTATTGTCATTATTCATGAAGTGTAATTCACCACCTTTCTCAAACATCCTCTAGTTTTAAAAAAAATTTTTTAGGGAGGGAAATTAAGAGGACAGAGTT